>NC_052515.1:20679724-20892224 GCF_014356525.2 Nilaparvata lugens
TAGCCTGACTTTGTGTAGCGAATAAATTTCGAATTCTACTTACAGACAATGGGATGACAACTCATCCTTGTTTCGACTGTGGGGCGACTTTCATAAGCGAACCTACTCCATATTGCAACAAGTGACTGCAACTTCTCCACGAGCCATTATGTGGACCAGCAAGTTGACGGGGCAAGAGTATATCGACGAAATCCTCGACAAGAAGCACTACATCATACATGTCTGGTCAAATGCTACACTTGCAGAGAAAAATATTGAACAGATAAATCAAATCAGATTGTTAGCTAAAAAGGGATATCAGATGATTTTCTCCAATAGTGATGCGTTGTACTTGGACTGTGGGTGAGATATGTATTTACAACTCTCTTCTTATCATGCAGTTTCCATCAAATAACATTATTTATTTTTTTTAGTATTTGAAGAGCCTATATTAATACACTTTTTTCTATGTATTTCACACGACATGCAGTCAAATATTTAAGTAAATAATAAAATCGTATCTTACTGACTGTAGTACTTTCGACAGACTCAACCGGCGGCACTGTTGAGAATGATCACGAGACGGTCGAAAGTACTACAGTCAGTAAGATACGATTTTTATTATTTACTCAAATATTTTACTGCATGTCGTGTGAAATACATAGAAAAAAGTGTGTTAATACATCGCAGCTCGGAATGGATCAATAAACCATCACCTATATTAATCATTCCAAGTTTTGAAAAACGTAGGGGCCACTATAATAACTATCTACTATAATGCTACTTTAAGATATATGATAGCTGCAGATGTGGTCCAACAAGTGGGCCTAGATCCATAGCTTTTCGGAAGTTGAAATGAGCTATCTGCGCATGCTTGACGGCTTTATTCCCGATTGTAAAATTATGGCTACAACTTACAATTTCGTGTAAGCTTGTTGACTCAAAAGTATCGATACAAATCAGCTGGTTGATCAAATTTAATTGCCATGCATCGGTCCAGGGATCAAGATGTGAGACCGTGACTGTAGATGGGATTATTTGTAGAACTTGTATTGCGTTTCAGTGCATATTGTGTATAATTAACAATGTTAATTATATTGTGTTTCAATGAATGGCATGTATGTAATTTAATAGTTAAGTTCTCTGATGACAAAAAGTAATGCGGTATGTTTCAACCCATTAAAATACATCCATAACATCAACACTCTCAAGCTTGAAGCTGCATTCGCCGCTCCGCACCATAAAGGTCACTTTCTTCCAAAAGGTTGAACTAAAATTCTTATTTGAAAACTCAGCTGGCTCAATTGAAATGCATTATAATAAATACAATCATTCATCAATTATACAGAGTGGCCCATGAGTCGGTTGGCAGAAGGATATTAGATTTAAACTGACTTATGGGCCACCCTGTACTGATCCGATAGTTGAAGCAACTCTGGAGAAAGGGACTCTTAGGGCCGGTTTCCAAGCTCGGGATTTGGATAAGTTCTAAACTGCTGGAGTCAGAGAATTGGTTTTCCGAATCGTAGTCGTAGTCAGTGTCATAGTCGCGTTTGAATTAAATTAAACACAAAATAAAATAAGGAGAAAATTGTGTAAAGTTTCAGTTATTTTGAATTATTTAGGAATGTTTAACTTCGTCAAGGAAAAGCGTTCCCAATTATGGAAATGAGAAAATAAAGATTTTCATAAAAACTGCGACTACGCCCCGTCTCGGAAAGCTAATTTTCTGACTCCAGCTGTTTAAAGTCTAGAACTTAGCTAAATCCCGAGCTGGGAAACCGGCCCTAAAACCTGCGTACAGAATTGAGCGCCACGAACACATGCATTTCACTTTTCATCAGGACTGGTGCTGGGCTTGTATATTCATTTCATTCACTGTCCCTGCTCAAATAAATGTATATTCAGCTTAAAATCGAAATGTGCGTTTTCGTGGTGTTAAGTTTGTACACAGCTTTAGAGGGCAATTATTATGAGACATCATCCTTGAACTCTAGAATGTGTTATTCAAATAAATAAAATGAATGAAATATTACAGCTTTGGCGGTTGGGTCACCGACGGTCACAACTGGTGCAGTCCCTACAAAACCTGGCAACAGCTCTACAGCAACGACATGGTGGCCATTTTGAAAGACATTACCAGAAATGAGTACAAACCGGAAATGGATCGGCTGATCTATGGAGCCTCAGCCGCCATGTGGACGGAACAAGTCGATGAGCACAATTTGGATGGGAGAGTGTGGCCCAGGTTGGCAGCACTGGCTGAGCGGCTGTGGACCAATCCTAGCACGCCCTGGCAGGTCGCCGAGTTCAGGTTTCTGCACCAGAGAGAAAGGCTGGTCCGCTACGGTATTCATCCCGAGGCGTTGCAGCCGCTGTGGTGTCGCCAGAACGAGGGAGACTGTCCCGATACAACACCTAAACCAAGAAAATAATATGTTTTTATTGTTACATAATATTTCTTTATTATATTGTTGATCACAAATCATTATTACAATATAATATGATTGGGAGAAGACAAGGACAACAGTATATGATATTGTAAAATCTATAAAATTGCTACCAATAAAGTAGTCAATACTGTAAAGTGGAAAGTGAGAACACAACCTCATTCTTTTTCCGATTCCCTTAGGCCCATATGTATGTAGATACTCGGTTTAAACAGAGAAAGATCAGCTGTTCGTTTAATCACATCATGATAAATGCAAGCATATCTACAAGTGAACGTGGTTTAGCGTTAAACGTAGTGTTAGCACATAACCCTTAGGCCTATTCATCAAAATTTGGAAGAAAGACAGTTTTGGGCTATGCCCCTATGCCTGTTGTCTTCTCTCAATGATATTTTTATATAATATTGTGAACATAGTGATTGTCAATAAATACCAATCGTAGGTATTCAGCTACCTATGGAGAGTGTCAGATTTTGGAAATTGTTCTTGTTGAATTGTTATAGATTTTCAAATTATTCTAATTTCAAATAATTGTTGTCAAAAGGTTATATATTTATATACGTTTTATATTTTGTTGATGTTGCATCAAACCTATAATTTAGTTTTTGATATATGCCTATACGTGGATGATTTGATTAGATGATCAAACTCTCGTCCTAAACCCACAACCAGGCAGTGATATCAGCCTGAAGTTTATAAAACTCTAGACTATCAGACCAATTCGGATGGCCCGATTGTAGAAGACAATAAAAGACTGTAAAATATCTACATGCAATTGCTATCTATAGAAAACTATTCAGTGGAAAAAATAAAGATTGTTATCGCTATCAACTATTGTTAAATTAGTCGAGTTTCAAATAATTATTCTCAGAAAGAGGATAGTTGCTCCAATAGAGGTCTCTCGTCAGACCTGGAAAATAATACAGTGATATTTTTGATTCATATATTGTCACATTATCATTCAAGAACCTAACATTCTCATGAGAGGTTGAGTTTGAGTATATTTATTATTCAACTACATCACCAAATCTCTATAAAAAGTTCGTTGTCAGAATGATTTTGTTGGAGAAAGGATCATAGTCTCAATAGAAAGACACTGAAACCTGGAAAAAAGAAATTATAATAGAATATTATTGTTTGATAATTTTTTGTTGCACTTACGTTGTAAATTCCGTTAGTTCTATATGAAACTCAATAATTATTATATCATTTTATTTCATTGTTTGTCTAATTAGTACTTTCATAATACTGTTCCAGTAGGAGTTGAAATAATGAATTATTATGAGTGTATGTTTGGAATTCTATCATTTTAGAATAAATTATCATAAAATTCAGAATTCTGAAAAATGAATAAATTTATTTTCAAATAGATCACTAGAGAGTATAAAATAAATAATACTCTTATCGTTAAATTCTGTATTCTAAGTCAAAATTCATTTCTACCATTTCTAACAAATTACATTTCTCTTTAATTCGGTTCAACACATTAATTGATTACATCAGTATTCATTCTATTTTGTTGACCTTCAATTTTATACATATTTCTCTTGTGTTCGATACATTCTAAATCTTTCAATGATGGATAGAAAAGAAACAAACATTGAGTCAGAGAGTGACAATGTAAGATTGATATAGAAAAAGAGGCATAGAGAGAGCTCAGAAGAAAGACAAACGCCGAGAAGAGAACCACAGAGACCAATAAAGAGAAAGTATAACAGAGTGAGAGAATAGAGAGAGAAAGTGAGAGAGTAAAGGAGAAAGTGAATGAGAGAGATATGGCAAACAGGAGGACAAAGTTAGCTATAGTGAGATCCACTTTGAAATTTCAGCAATGGTTGAAAGGGGAAGCATTGAAGTTAATCATAGGGAATGCTGCCAGTTTGAAGTGGATCTGACTATACCTATACGGAACAAGAACAACACCTTTGAAGACAGAAAATCAACAGAATAAGACAGACAATCAATAGAAAAAGACAGATAAAATCGACTTGTATCACAGCTGAGCTGGGTCCTGTTATGTTAGCTTCATAACAACCAACTCCGTTCTATTCAGTCAGGTCGGTGGCTTCAAGCTGTGTGCAACAGCTCAAGTATTTATCGTCGATGATAAACAAAGAAATTTTCATTATCACTGATAATTATTGCCCATCACTACACAGTTACTAAAGCTTGGTCTAAAGGTTAGTTCTGATTCAACATTGTGAATATTATGTAACTTCATTTTGTTCCTTGATTATAGCATATTGTTCATTGATTTCGCGTCAAACATTGATTGAAATTATTTCGTTCATCTCTTTTTTCTAATATTTGCTCTCGTCTCTATATCATATTGTTCAATCCATACCATATTATTGTTGATTATGCCATATTCCTTATATTGATTCATGATATTATTCAATTTTGTTCCAAAAGGTGGAATTTCTAATGTATATCAGTATATTATAATCTTGTTTATTCTTTAATTTTATGCCAGAGATGATAAATTTCTTATTCAATTCTATCAATATTCTTCTCATTTCTTTACATTTCCCTTTTTTGCAATCTCATAATATAAATTCAATTTTTTTATACTATGTTAAGTTTTAGTTTAACATGTTCATATCATACAATAGTTGAAGTTTGTCAAGTGATAATCATATAACATTATTTCTTTCCTTTTGATAACTTGAAAATTTTATTCTATCCTGTCCTTTATCAGAGTAGATTAACTGCTTATCACTTCTTCAGAAAATGTATCGTATCCTGTTATCACTGTAATAATTAGAATTGTGAGATCAATCTTGTATTCCTTGAGCCGTGAGGTTTTGATAAATTCAAAGATTAGAATCAATTATCTTTTTGTCACCTATTTTTATTTTTGACAACTTCCATTGTGGATCTATTCATGATATCACAATGAATATCTTTCAATCCTCAACTGAAGAATCTCATGAGTGCCAGAATGATTAATGTTGAAGTCACACAAGTTTTTGCCTCTGACCAATAGTGAAATCTTCGAAAAAACTGAGAAAAATTATATAACTTGTATTTGATTTATCTATTGAAATCACAAAATCGATAGGTTTTTCTTATTCTCACTTTGACCATGGGGAAAAGTTACAAATAATCTTGGTGAGGCTACTCAGCACAGTGATTATAGTGATTTCAAGCATGATGTAAGCAGAAATCACTTTTCACCAAAGCGAAATTAATCTCATAATAATTGTCTTCGAATTATGTACTGTATCTAATATAGTAGCCTATTAAGCAACGTATCTTATTATCTATTTTTCATTGGTATTTATTCCTTGCCGAGAATTCAATGAAGCAGATTTGTTACTTTCTTTCGAATAGATTAATCATAGTACTTTTCATGATGAAAGAGAAATCAATTTTATTTAGTGTGAATTAAAATATCAATAATAATATTGTTTATTGACTTTGCTTTCTTTCAATAATTCCAATTAGTATTTTTTATTTCACTTTTTTTGTTCTCAATCATTAAGTTGCTGCAGAAGATAAATAAGATCAAGTTACGAAGAAGAGAAGTAAATGTTCAAAATAAATAATAATGTGAGTGGATAATTTAAAATGTGGGTTTTCAAATTTCAAATTTAAAATTCAAATCGATTTATTTTCCATTTTTCACAGTATATACAGTAAATTACCATAGTTACGGAAATAATTACAAGATAACTAAAAAATGACAATCATACCCTAAAGAACATTACAAAAAATCATTATTATGGAAAATAATCCCAAAGGTTACAGAAACATGATTGGGCAGAAAAAAGGAAGTGTTACAGTTAACACAAAGCAAATTGAGAAATAGAAAGGAAATGATAATTATGGGTGGTAATAATTGCGATAAAAATGAAGCATAATAATAAGGTAGGATAATGAAAATAAATAAAACTCAATCAAGAGAAACAATGCAAGTAGGTAGTGATTAAAAGAATAATTGAAGAAGTAGAAGTGAAAAACAGGTGGTGATTAAAAGTTGTATGCTTGGTGAAATGTCAACTTTTGGCCCTCAACTTACAGGCCTATTTATAGGTTAGCCAAGTTTCGAACGGGTTCAAGGAGTAACAAGTTGCGCCAATCTCAGAGGAAGGGAAGAAAGAGAAGAGTAGAAAAGAAGGAGAGCGAAATAGTATTGAATCGTTCGCCGGCCGGTTAATGCAACAGAAGAGAAAGACTTGATTGAAAACGTGTTGCATCAATTTTTATTTCATGTGAATGAATTGAAAGAGTGGCTTTGAAATCTAAATTGTGAGAGAAAGAAAAAAGAAGAAATAAGATAGAAAGAGCAACCCGAATTCAAAGAGAAAAAGAGTGGAGCAGCTATCAAATGAGGAGAAATGAAATTTATCCCGTTAGTAAAGTCAATCAAAATGTATCTTGTTACACGAAATGTTTATCGTTCATGATTTAAGGCCAATTTGAATGTGATTCTCTCTAATATGGGAGAAGAAGTCAATAAATAAAAATTACCAGAGGTCTCTTTTAGGAATTAATAGAGAAAGAAAGTAAAGTAGCCCGATATCAAATGAGGAACAGTTAATCAAATCCATCCCATTAATCCCGTTACTGAGATTTTTCAATGTTCACATTCTTAGCTCCAATTGAATTTGTTTCTCTCAAATTCCAAATGAAAAGATCAATAAATATGGATTACAAGAGGTTTCTTTTTTCAGGTCATGAAAAGTCTTGTACTACTATACAATCACTTTTACTTCTTGAAGGCGTTACAATTTTTCACACTCACAGAAAATCACCAACAATTTTCAATGATAATCTATGTACAGTATATCAATTCTACCTGAAATTTAACAATAATGTTTTACTGACGATGCTGATGACCGTTACGTACAATGACAAATATTTTTTTCTGAAAAGAAATATTATGTATCAGTACTACATGTAGAATATTTATTATAAATTCATTTGCTTTATTCAATTCAATTTTTCCTATTCAAAAATTATAAAAACACATAATCATAGGAATTTTGGGAATAGAAAAACAGGCTTATTTCTTTCTCTACTTCAATCCTGAACTTTGATTGTAAATGACTCTAGAGAGGTTATGATTCATTAACACTTTCAAGCACAGATATTTTTCATTCTAGAATAATGACATAGTATACAGCGGATCCTTCTTCATTAGTCTATGCTATAATATAGAGCAAATTAGTATATGCTATATAGCTCAAATATTAGAGGATTGGCATATTAATAGACAGCTACCAATTACAATGCAAATTAAAATGAGAATGAACTTTGCAAAAACAGTCTCGAAATCGAACAAATCTGTGCAGACTCCCGCTAACAAATCGAGCAATACACTGAATTTGTGTCGATAAATCAAAAGTAAATTAGTCGCGCATTGAGATGAATTATTGGCCAGCTCATTAATACACAACTGTTGAGAGTTCTGGCGTTACAAACACGTGTGCGCCCTTGCTAACCAACGTTGTTTTCATATTTGGGTGGATCGTTTTTCGTTCTTTCACGTGACCGTTGGTCAAGAATTGATCTACTGTTAGCCAACGCTATTTCACACTTTGTTGCACTGTTTCAGTTCTCTCAATAATATTGATCTTTAGTCAAGACTATGATTAACTGTTCAAAAATTAATTTATTATACTAGTGATGATCTTGAACTTCATGGATGATACTCACGTTCAATTAAACGAAAATCCAACTGCAGTAAAATAATCTTAACTAACAGAACTAATGCCAAAACAACCGATAAATTAATCTGATGATAACGCCATGATTTTTTTTACAGTGGAAAAAATCCAGCTGGATTTCCTTGCATTTGCCACTCAAATTTCCAAATTACCTCTTTACCTCAATTAAACGTTTATAGATGATCACAATTCAGCGCCTTATTGACGGTTGTGCGACAGTATTATCATACTTGAGTACTTTAAGATGAAGTTTCCATATTTTGGCGACGTTTTATAAAGGATCTCTCTAGAAATGATCAAGTGATGACCCAAGTGATCTTGAGCATCTTAAAAACTTTCTTTGCAAGAAAGTAGATAATATCAATATTATTGATATTTAATCTCAGATCAGGAGTTCACAGCCTAAGAGAGTGCAGGCTTGATTGATGTTTGTGCAAATTGCCATATATTTGTCACACACTAGATTATGAGTAAGGGTGATTCTGAGTCGTATCCCTTCCTCTTTTTTTATTTGTGCTGTTCTATGTTTGAGAGAAGTCCTCTCCTAAGGTGCTTACAAACTTATGCGACACGAACACGTGAATTTCTCTTTTCATCATCTGATGGTATGTTTATCATATCTCTTTCTGTGCGAATATAAAAATATAATAAGCATAGCAACAGCTGATGAGAAGTGAAATGCGCGTGTTCGTGGAGCACATGTCTGTACGCACCTTATAAGGAAAAAACTCTCATACACTTTTGTGAGACAAGCTAACTACACTGACTAGACTCTACACTCTGATAACATTTAACTTGATTTACCACATCAATATACAGTTCAGGCGAAAACAAAAATCTACATATTGGTCAAGTTGAAAAGTTCACTCACCTGCATTACTAAATCTGGAGATCTTTTCCTTGTCAAGATCATTCCAAAGCTGGTACTTGTCCCATTCCATGACATCTTGCAACGGTGAATCTAGATGGAAATTTGCGATTAAATTGGCAAGTCATTTATCAAGATTGGAGTCAACCACTTATTGATGCAAATGCTCTGAAACATAACAGTGAAAACGTTCTCAATACTGGATAATCAGGAGTATTATGCCAAGACTGAATGTCAAGACTTCTGACAAAATTTATTTTTATGCAGTTCGAATACGATTATTCCTTAGTATAGTGTGAGTACACCTTTTAAATTATGTGTAATAATTATGTGTGTATGTGGTGTATTATCTTATAATAAATCTACATCACTATTATTCATCATACAATTTTACGATTCAATTGTTGATTCTCGTGACATTGGTTTGATTAGTGATGACGTCACTAAACTCCGTTTTAGGGCCAGGCCATATTATTAGGCGTTTCTTCAGGAGTTTTTAGAATTGGCAGGGCAGAAAGCTCTCCGTTTGGCTCATTTGGTCAGCGCTTAAAGAAACCGCTTGAAAAATCGCTCAAGTTTATAATTAAACTTAGTTAATAATTTGTACATGCAACTGAATGAAGTATTAATTTCTTGACTATTTTGAATACAAATAATGGGGATACCTGCTAATTGTCAAAAAAACAATGTCGGAAAATTAAATACACAATTTAAACAATATATCTAATTGAGAAAACAGTCTTGAGAGACTATTCTCATATATTTTCGATTTAAAAAGTGCAGTCAAGGTAGTTTCAGTTTGACTACATAATTTACAAACATTATTTATTTATTTATTCATGATCTCACTCAAGTTCAATGATAGCTTCATGGATGTTGAATTATGCTCTAGTAATCTAGCATCATTCCAAATTTGCGAAATGAACGTTATATTCCATGCAGATTATTTTTATCGTTTTTCTCACCTATGATTTCATGCTAATTCATTCAACAGTTTTCTGAAAGTGATGCTCCATTAAGGTTTGAAAGCTTGCTGAAAATTACGTGCCATGCTTATCTAATGTCTGGAAATAATCTTTGTTTACAATAAGCTCTACTAATGACTGAAATTATTTTCAAATTTGTTTCTATTGATTCTAAAATTTTGGCGATTTTCACTACCAAGAATTTAAAAAAGGTAACCTTGAAAAGTGATAATTTAAATTCTGGGGCCATTTAGTCACCAATGAGTCCAAATGTATTCATGATAGCACACGTGGTTATCTTTCAAATAATTAGAGTAGGACGACTGAATGGCTTAATCTGTGTGAAAACCGAGAAGATTCTCCCATAAGGATTCAACAAAGTATGAAATATAGCCAAGACTAGAAGAAATAAATGAAAATGAAATTTATTCTCCTTTTTCTTATACAAACAAAAAATTACAATATTTTATCTTAGAATTAAACTGACAGCAATTGTTTATAGGCGCTGCCAGTATCATATATTATAATTACATATTTCGAATATTATATAGTTGCTATTTCAAAAAATCTAAGCAAAGTATTTTCGGCCATTGCGGTACAAATGTGCATATAATGTGCAAGAACAGCTATAAAAATTTATTTAGAAAAACAAAGCAGAAGCGCAGTGTTGAATTTTGTAATATTAAAACAATACTATAACTTAATAAGAAAAATATGAGCTAAGTGGAAATATAAATAACAAAGTACAAAAAGTTTGAAAATTTATGGAGTATAAATAATTCATTTATATGACTGAAAAATTTCAGATGAAAGTAATTTTGATCTAATTTCATCATACCAATTTGAACGTTGTCTCTCCATCATCAACATTATTTTTGTCTCTGGGGAAATATTGAAACACCACAGAACGCATCGGAAAAAAGACAAAACTAGGCTATCTTCCGGAGAATAAACTTTTGATGATTTCTGATTTCAGATGTTGGAGTTGAACCGGATACAGGCTAAATCCTGGAAATTTATAATTCTGAATACTTTCTTTCTTCTTGTTCTACATTTACAAACAATTAATGCAGAGCAATGTCTAAAGACTGAAGACATTGTTAGGAGTATAAGGTAAGATTAAATGCAAGAATCAGGAATTAATACTATAAATGAGAGCAATGAAACCACACCTCAGCCAGCCAGTTGAATTTATCTTACTCATTTCATGAATGATTGATTATTTTATAGTTTTTGACAGATCAAGTTTATACCCTAATGATTATTGAGTGGATTATTTCCATCTACTGTTGGGCTTAGCCTGCTGTTCTCCAGGATCACCTTATGATTTTTGCCTGTAGAAATCAATGATTCCACTTTTCTATTTATGGCTTGAACTTGCGATTTTATAGGACGATGGATCTAAGAAAATATCAAATTGACGACTGTGCTTGTGACAAAATCTATATAATATAATAGACAGATTATATTATTTTGAATTATGGATAAAACCCGTTCTTGGCAAACGCCTGTAGGTCCATCCTTTGTAATTTATTGAATGAATAATGACTTAATATTTTGTCATAGTCATTAGAATAGTCACTTAGTATCTCAATGATAAATTTCGTTTCTTGAATCTTGAATGTAGTATCTACAAGCATATTATTTTATTCTCCATGAGTGATTGGATATAAATGATTGCAAATTATGCACATTATTTAATTTTTGCCTGTACTAATAAGTGAATTATATTTGTAATTATTAGAATATTTTTATTGGGAATTGAGATAGGGATTCTTGAGATTGACTACAAATATAGCAATTACTCGTACCTTTTCTTGTATTCTTGTATGCTAGTGTTTAAAACTATATACCAAAAAAGAGTACTAGTAATACTTTATTATTAATTAATAATTTATAATATTTCTTTATTTGTTTTGAAGAGGACGATGGACGTACAAATGTGTGAACCAGAAGTGTCACAAGACACTGTACAAGGGGGAGCAAGGCTCGCAGCAGATCTCGCTGAATGTGTGCAAACTGAAGTGCGGAGACCCCCCCGGAGCACTCTGGCCCCTCCCCAACGGACATGTCTCCATCCACGACAGAATCATCCCCATTAATCCCAACAACATCAACATAGAGAGCGTTTCAGCTAACAATAAAGGTACGCAAATCTTAAAATTCGTTCGAAATCATCTCACCCCATAATGTGAATCGGTCTGTTTTTTTTTTTGTTTTGTTTACATGTCTGCAAAGTACACCTATTATTATCAAGATTTTCAATAGTTTCCATGCACGAATAAATAAACTAAGCAAAAACCTTTGATTCATATCTATTTATGTTTGGTCGATTAGTCGTTTTCATGATGTTTAGTCGATTTATTTTAGTCGATACACATTTAGTCAATACATAGTCTCCTCTAAGGCAGAAATGACAAGCTTATCTCTTCTCCAAGGCACTCCGTCATTAACTTTCAATGATGTCTTCAGGAGTATTGGGAAAAAACGGACGCTATTTTACAGATTCCATTCTTCATACGTGATCAAAGTTATATTATTCTAGATAATAATTATTAAAATGGCAACATTCAAGATGCAAACCAGATGTATATATATATTTTTTTTTTTTGTTTCGTTTACATGTCTGCAAAGTACACCTATTATTATCAAGATTTTCAATAGTTTCCATGCACGAATAAATAAACTAAGCAAAAACCTTTGATTCATATCTATTTATGTTTGGTCGATTAGTCGTTTTCATGATGTTTAGTCGATTTATTTTAGTCGATACACATTTAGTCAATACATAGTCTCCTCTAAGGCAGAAATGACAAGCTTATCTCTTCTCCAAGGCACTCCGTCATTAACTTTCAATGATGTCTTCAGGAGTATTGGGAAAAAACGGACGCTATTTTACAGATTCCATTCTTCATACGTGATCAAAGTTATATTATTCTAGATAATAATTATTAAAATGGCAACATTCAAGATGCAAACCAGATGTATATATATATTTTTTTTTTTTGTTTCGTTCATGAATGAGTGTGTAAATGCGAAATCCTTCGAATCTCAGCATTCTTAGTTGTCTGCATCAAGCAGTAGAATCTCATTACTGTAGTGGCTGCATTAACAGGTATTAGGGAAGATGAGGCTGACCTACCCATGTTGTGTTATGGCGTGTAAATTTTAGTCAGCTGCAAGTTTTTCGCGTTTGCCGCCCTGCGAGAGACAAATTGGTTTAATTAGAGAAGTTCTGAATGCAAGGGAGGATATGCATGATGCTGTATGAGAGAGGTGGGGGGAGGGAATTCGTAGTGGTCTCAACTGTTGAGGAGGAAGGAAATTTCTCTACTTGTGGTAAAGTGAGAGATAGTTGAGAAGCAGGAGAGGATGGGGAAGTGAGAGAAGGTATATGAGAAGGGGTACCTCACGAGGAGAGAAAGAGATAGTGGAGGGAAGAGTTTGATGGGGTACAAGAAGAAAAGGAAATAGTGGAGCAATTGGTTGAAATTGTAGGAAGCATATATCATAGATGCACTAAAACACAACATAGAATGATAGAACACATCCCATGTTTATTATGTAATAACGATACATATGAACATATATTATCTAATATCAACTTGTTTATTCTTGCATTTAAACTTGGAAATAGCCAAAGGCCGAAACAAGTTGTTTAAAATGTTTTAAATACGGTAAATGAGTACTTTATGTTTTTATATTGTTTTAACTTACCTGGCGTGGGGGTTATCGTGATCAAGAAGGCGGTTCCCCCAGGGCGAGGTCTTGTCATTGCACTGCGGCTTGGTTGACCCCTGAGACTGCTCCAAATGTGGGCATCTCGGGCGCACATGTTTTTGATAATATACTACTTAGTATGATTCAATCATAAACACCACCCTCCATTCAATAATATAACACACAGATTGAACTCACTAACATTATCGTCATCAATATCTACAATTAATCATACTCATGACTGGAAATACTCATGTAAATTAAAATGAGTTGATTACAATAAAGTGAATAAAAATTACAATTTTGATACTACTTGCCAGTTGCATAAAAACCGGTTAAATTTTAATCGTGATTAATTTCACGAGAAGCAGTGAAAGAAACCTTTTCAAAAAAGACTTCTCCCATTGTTTCTACTGAAATTAATCACATTTAAAATTTAACCAACTTTTGTGCAACCGGGTCTATGTGTGTTACGTTGTATTGTAGGTGTTGTTTTGAGTTAAAATGATATTGTATAAGCTCTGATATGTGCTATTGTATGTGTTTATTATATTGAGTAGCCTACGTAACGTACGGTAGCGGTAGGTTGTATTGGGTTGTATCGTGTATAGCCTATTGAGTTAATTCTATTATTATATTGTCCAATATAATCTTTGTTGTTTCTAATTTGGTTTTGTTTTGTTCAAGCTTTGGTTTTGTCCATGTGAGCTGAGTTCTATTGTATTATTTGTGGCTCTCAACAATTCGCTAACCACATTGAAACACTCTCTTGCTATTTATTAATATAAAACACCATCAATACGGTTATAGCTTCAGATGTGGATAAATGAGAGATTGCATTTTGTTTGAGCACATAATTATTATTAAACGAGAATCCAAATTGAAACCTGTCAACCACCCCGAAGACTTCTGCTACTGCGAATATTGTCAGGGTGAACAGCTCATGTTAGTGCAAACCTTACTTTGCAGCATTTGTCTTATGGAATACAGAGCTGCCAGATTCTACAAAATCCAGAAAGCTTGTGAAGTAATTGTGTGGGAGGAAGAGCGAAAAAGAGATAGTAGGCCATTTTGAGAGAATCAGCATAAAAACGGCAACCGTGTGCTCCTATTGTTCTATTGGAATAACATTAGCATAAAGCTCCGTGCTGCAAGCTAAGGTCTGCACAGTCTATAGATGAAAATTCCAGCTCTCATTGAATTTTCTTCTAGCTGTAACACCCTGCTCCCAGTATTTGCAGTATCCTGAGTCTTCGGGTGGTTGACAGGTTTCAATTTGGATTTTCTTCTAATAATAAGTTTGTTATCGGCAGATATCGACTGGAAAGTGGGTAAACTATTCCTGGAGCTGCGCAAATCGTTCTTGACACGAATTGTATCCGAAGCGACAACCAGGGACGCCAGGGCTGAAGGGAATGGCTTGATCATCAGACTGCAGGTTCATGACACCATCTCTGGGAGACCCACTCTTGACATGGACGAAAGCTATCATCTTCACGTCGACACTGTTGACAATAAGGTAAGTTGATGCAGCTTTCTGTGCCGATTGCAAAACAGCCGGTTAAATTTTAACCGTGATTAATTCCACGAGAAACAATCAGAGAAGCTGTCTTTTCAAAAACGCCTTCTCTGATTGGTTTTCGTAGAATTAATCACAGTTAAAATTAAACCGGCTGTTGTGCAACCGGGCATCTGTCTAGTAATCTTTGAGTTGATGAGATAAAATGGAGACAGTTTTGGGTTGAGATTGTTCTCTCCCAAACATAATCTGAGAGGCAATGTCTCTACACAACGTAGTCTTCAGATCACACATTGAGAGTACTATCATGGACGAATCTTTCCTCTATGCTACAGTATTAAATAGTGACAGCCATGTACATGTACATGATTTATCATAACTCATAAATTATTTAAATCGCAGTCACCATCAACAGGCTCAATTGGAATTATTGAACACAGGAACAATATAGATCACAACTTGTTTAAACACAATACATTTTCAATTTCGTTGCAGATCGTAGCCAACATAGAAGCGCAGTCGTACTTTGGCAGCCGACACGGTCTGGAAACGCTGAGTCAGCTTGTTGCCTACGATGATGTCAGCAACTCGCTGGTTATGCCCGCCAAACTGGAGATCCGCGACCGGCCTGTCTACAAGTATCGCGGTCTCGTGTTGGACACGGCACGTAACTTCATCCCCATCGAAGACATTCGACGAACCATCGACGCCATGGCTACTGTCAAACTCAACATTTTCCACTGGCACATCACAGACTCGCACAGTTTCCCCATGGAGTCCAAGACCTTCCCCAACCTCACCATCTATGGAGCATATGGACCTGATAAGGTAAAAATCTGTTCGCTGGTAACAACATAACACTATCATTAATTAATACTGAGACTTGAGAATTCACTGCATTTTCTGACTAGCAAAAACACTCCCAAAAAATAATTTACATTCACAATCTCATAATTTCCACTCACAAGAACATTTTCAAACATATGACATTTATAAGATATGGAAAATTAATTTAAAATAACAGTAGACCAATTACAATGATTTTTATCATAAAATGTTCATTTATGAAGTAAGCTATCTTTTTTGAGTATTTTAAAAGACAGACGGCATTATTGGCTTGGCCATGTATTTAGACACAACGAATTCACATTAAAAATACTGGAAGGTATAATAATTGGACAAAGGGCTCGTGGAAGACCCCGGCTACAATATCTGAAGCAAGTTACCAAAGATCTTGGAATCCAGAGCCACATCCAACTGGAAAGTACAGCTATGGACAGAAAACGAAGGAAAGCTGTCTACAAATCAAATGATTGAATAAAGTAGGCATGAAAAATAAACTAGCCACATAGCAAAATAAATTTCTTTTTCATGACAAGATGTCATTCATATTAAGAAGCGAAGCTTCAGAAGAGTATTACATAGCTTGGATAAAATGCTTGAATCAAATGGATATAATGAACATATCCAGAAAAGCTCCACAGTCTCCTTGTAGACGAAGCAGTCTATAGCGGAAAAAACTTGATGGCATTTTGTTCATATCAGCAGCCTATATTTAGTTTAATTGATAAACTGGTAAATTTGAGGATTTAGAACCACAATAATTGTATTAATGATAAAACTAGAGCTGTTTTTGTAACAATATAGGTTTCAGTACTTAATGTTCCGGGGATCTGAGGAAATGTTCGGAAAAGATCAGCCCCCGGGAAATTTTCTGAAATAGAGCTTGAAGAAGGGTGTTGGAAACATAGATAGCTCACCTACAGTTACAAAGTATCTATTTTATTTTATGTCCCAAGAAATACCGGTACGGCGAAACGTCACAAAACCAGCATGGGATAAAATTATTCAATAGTTTCAATCTGAAGACATTGTTGAAATAATAATGTTGAGTTCTGCTTTCATTTTGTTGAACTTCTCCCTTTCCAAATTATTGTATTGTATATTGCAAGCTTGTATTGTATTTGAAAGCTTTGAATAAGCTAGAAATATTGCTCTATAGGATGACCTCAAATGTCTCAGTTAATGACATTATTTGTTAACAGATTTACACACAAAAAGAGATCCGCGACCTGGTGGAGTTTGCAGCATGGAAAGGCGTGAAAATCATTCCAGAATTTGACGCCCCCGCACACACGGGCGAGGGCTGGCAGTGGGCTCCCCCCGGCACCCTCATCTGTTTAAACGACCAACCTTGGTAAATCCATAAATTAACACTGAATTCATGAATAATCTGATGAAGAATTTTCATAGGGCTACTTCAATTGTTTAGTTATTATAGAGATAACTAGTACCCTTCTTAATTTTTTCTTTTTTCGTCACAAACACTACTAGCTTCAGCATTCATGCCATTTTCAAGTGTCTTTTCCTGAAAAAGCGTCTAGTAGTGTTTATGCACAAAAGTTTGAGAAGAGATCTAGCTATTTCTATAAAAAATAATGAATAATCATTGAGCTATTAATGGGTCTGGCAATACCTACTCTTGTAGCCCCACAACTATAATAAACACTTAATAATTGCCGTTCATTATATATGTCATAATCATGACATGAAATCAATTAGTGGATGCCTATGGAGTGTTTATGCTAGCTGTGAGGCCAGGGCCCTGTTGCATGAGAAAATCCAAGCTAATATTTTTGTAATTCCCTATTCTAGCTGTCTACTAATATGCATTAGCTTTTATTTTCTTATGCAATCGGTACTTGATGTTTTAAGGAGGTACTGAGGAAGGACAGCCTCCATAGCAGCGAACATTTATCTCGTATTATATAAAGCCAAACTGGTCAGACCTTGAAGATGGGCAGAAAAATCAGTCAATTGCTATTTAGATGCTACTCCATGATAATGGATGATAGCATAGAGAAAATAGAATGGCTCAAGAAGATATCCTATGGTATAGGCAAGGCCACTCTAGATGAATGTTTGCAGGAGCACGGCCTGTTCTTCTAGAGTGGCCTTGGTATAGGTCGTTTATGTTCTAATCTAAAGCCGCTTTTTCAATTGAAGACGATTACTGTTGACTACTGTCTATCATGCCTATTACTGTTTTGGCGGGTGAGGCCAGCTTCACACGCTTTCGGTTTCATTCGGTTCGGTTCGTTTTCGGTTCGGTTCGGCTCGTTACCGAAAACGAATGAGGCTTTCATACATGTCAGGTTTCAATTCGTACGGTTCTAATTAAGTATTTTCTTCTCAAATACAGCTAAGTTTGGATTTTCACAGTTCATGCTGGTATATTTAAATATAACAGTTGGTGTTAAATTGTAAGATGTTATTTCTTGAACAACAAAATTTTAAAGTTAATAAGAAATTTGAATTATTTTAATAGTTTCTTTTTGATTATGTTAATTTTGGAAGTTTAGAGAGATTTTTTTTTAATTGAATATTTGTCCTTGTTTTGACACATGGTATAAAAAATTCATCTCTTCTCTCCATTGATGAAATCATGTAATATTCTTGGAAAAATAAAAAAATAAAAATTCTCCCCAAGTTTTAATTTATATCTTTCATATTTTTTCAGCAAACTATTCATTGAAAAAAATGTTTCTGTGAACTAACAGAAATGAATTGACAATATGATTTTGATTCGGAAAATTTTGAAACAGATAATCACGATATCAGGTTAGAATAAAAACAAAAAATCTGGTGTGGCGCACTACACAACTTTCCTTGCCATTATGAAAATTGATCACCTGACGCTAGTGTTCCCGCGCATCTCAATTCAAAGATTTGAGCCAGCTCGTGACAGGGCAATAACCCTGGAGACACACATGAGGTCTGCTATCTCTTCATAGTGAATGATTTAATAGAATCAACAATAATTTGCAATTGAATAATCACATTTTCTCAAATTTAAAGCTTATTTTCAATTTAAGGTGAAAATGTTACTGAGCATTAATTGTAGAGATTTTCATGCTCAATCTACTCCACTTGATTTTTTTTGTTTCAATTGTATCTGAAGCCTGATAATTGGGAATCTATCTGTATTGATGGGGCGGAGCTCCTGAAATTTTTACAGATATGGGACTTGTGGCAGTTGATAGAGCTTATCGATGACTATTTTAGGTATGAATTTGATCAAAATCGTTGGAGTCGTTTCCGAGAAAATCACGAAAAACCCTGTTTTTGACAACACTTTCGCCATTTTAGCCGCCATCTTGGATTGCATTTGATCGAAATTGTTCGTGTCGGATCCTTATAGTGAAAGGACCTTAAGTTCCAAATTTCAAGTCATTCCGTTAATTGGGAGATGAGATATCGTGTACACAGACGCACATACACTCATACACACACACACACAACACACACACACACACACACACACACCACACACACACACACACACACACCACACACACACACACCACACACACACACAACACACACACACACACCACACACACACACACACACACACACACACACACACACACACACACACACACCCACACACACACACACCCACACACACACACACACACACACACACCCACACACACACACACACACACCACACACACACCACACACACACACACACACACACACACACACACACACACACACACACACACACACACACCACACACACACACACACACACCACACACACACACACACACAACACACACACACACACCACACACACACACACCACACACACACACACACACACACACACACACAACACACACACACACCACCACACACACACACACACACCACACACCACACACACACACACACATATACAGACCAATACCCAAAAACCACTTTTTTGGACTCAGGGGACCTTGAAACGTATATAAATTAAGAAATTGGGGTACCTTAATTTTTTTCGGAAAGCAATACTTTCCTTACCTATGGTAATAGGGCAAGGAAAGTAAAAAGGCAAGCGTGTGTAAAAGACTTTGTTTTTTTCTGTTTCCCTAAAAACGAATTCGAATATAATGAAACCTATTCGTGTCGAGGGGGCGTTCGGTGCTATGCGGTTGCTATTCGGTACCAAATTCAAACCGAATCATCGTTTCACACTTATCGGAATTTGCCGAAAACGAAACGAACCGAACCGAAAGTGTGTGAAAGAAGCGTCTCGCTAGCAACGAATTGAAACCTGATGGAATTTATTAGAGTCAAGTGGGCGTTCGGTTCTATGCAGTTTCTATTCGGTACCGAATCATCGTTTCACACTTATCGGAATTTGCCGAAAACGAATCGAAAACGAAACGAACCAAATGAATGTGAAACTAGCCTAAGTGCCGGTTGCACAACAGCCGGTTAAATTTTAACCTTGATTAATTCCACAAGAACCAATCAGAGAAGCCGTATTTTCAAAAACGCCTTCTCTGATTGGCTCTCGTGAAATTAATCACGATTAAAATTTAACCGGCTGTTTTGCAACCGGGCCTAAGAGTGTGAGAGCGACACAGTATCACAGACAACCAGCGTTACATAGTTTCACGAAAACGTTCCACGAACTACTAGGACTATCGGGTTGAGTGAAATTTGGAAAATAAACGCCCATGGGATATCTTCTTTTAAAAGTTCCTTTTCGTTGAATATCATTATTTTGATGATGGAAGTTTTCATTATGATGATAGTTAATTGAACGTGATTATGATTCAGATAATTATTATCAATTGAATATTGATTATGAATTGTTTGTATGCAGGTATGATCACTGCGTCGAGCCGCCCTGTGGCCAACTGAACCCAGTCAACGAAAATGTTTACAAGATTTTAAGTGGCATCCAGACCGACATGCATGAAATGTTTGATTTGTCCGATGTGTTCCATATGGGTGGAGATGAAGTGCAGTTCAAGTGCTGGAATAGCTCTAAGGAGGTTGTCGAGTTTATCGAATCAAAGTAAGTTTTAACATAGAGAAAAGAAAACTACTATTTGTTTGTCTCTGGTTTTATCGATTTGAATTCATGAGTGTTGGTATTGTAGGCTATTTGTTGAGGTCTCTTCACATTGCGCTACGCTACTTTCTGTGTAGCTGAGGAGTTGATATTTTGCTAATAATTCGTATTAAATAAAGAGACTCGAAACCACAAATTTTATTAAAAATAGAAACACAGGTTTCGTTTGTTAGACCATAATCAATCTCTGGTAAACTCTGGTAAACGCTACGTTACGCCGAAATACGTCTTCGGAAGAGGAAGCCGTCCCATCTCCCAACATTGGAAGCTACGCTACGCGTATTTCAGCGTAGCGAAGCCAAGTGTGAAGATATCCTTAGATCTGAATATTGTCTCAATTATTCCACAATTCACAAAATCAATATTGTATCTACAATTTATATTATCAACTACTCATTCCTTTATTTATTTATTCATAGACAATGCATACAATTCAGACAACAGCCATTTGCCAGAAAAATGCAAGAAGGCTTATTCCCCTTTCTCAAAGGAACCAATCAGAGAGCAAGAGCGTGTCCCGAATAAGGGACATAATTTAACTCCCTTGTCTTAATTCTTATGTAATCATTTTTAATTAAGTTAATTATATTAATTTGGTTAACTTTATTTAATTATAAGTTATTATATTTTTAATTTTGTATGAATAATTCCTCTCTCCCAAAGGACGGAACCAATCAGACAGCAAAAGCATGATCGAATTTGGAACATATTCTACTCATTACTCTTTTGTGTCAATTTTCAATCAATTACTGTATTTTTCAACTTATTTAATATTTTCAATTTGTATTAATGATTCATCTTCCCCAGAGGCTGAACCAATCAGACAGCAAGAGCATGATCCGAATTTGCAGCATAAATTTCACTTCCACTTATAACTCTCTTGTGTTAATTGTTGATCAATTATTACTGTATTTCTCAACATATTCCACTCATAACTCTATTGTATTATTTTTCTAATCAATTATTACTGTATTTCTCAACTAATTAATATATTTCCAATCTATATGAATCATTCCTTTTTCCCAAAGGATGGAATCAATTAGACAATAAGAGCGTGACCCGAATTAGGGGCTTATTCGTTATGCTCTTGACACATTTTTTTCGCTCTTAACACATACTTTTTGCTCTCTTGTCCAATCTTCGATTATTTCAAATGATCTTGAATCATTTCAATCCTCAATTGATTAATTTCAATCTACTATATTTTCGATCTATATTGATGATTCTTGTTTCTCAAAGCATGGAACCAATCAGAAAGCAAAGCAAACTGGGAACATACTCCACTCTTTTCTCCCTTATATAATTTCTGTTCATCTCAGATTATCTTCAACCATCTTAAATTATCTCCAATTATATCCAATCGTCTTCAATAATCTCTCTTGTATAATTTCCTATCATCTCAAATTATCTTCAATGATATCCAATTGTCTTCAATAATCTCTCTTGCCTAATTTCCAATTATCTCAAATTATCTTCAATTCTCTCAAATTATTTCAAATTATCTCAGATTATCTCCAATTATATCCAATTGTATCCAAGTATCAATGATCTTCAATTAATTAATTATTTTCCAACTCATTATATTTCCAATTTGTGATTCTTCTCTCAATCTCCCAGAGGCTGGAACCAATCAGACAGCAAGAGTATGTTCCGCATCTGGGACATATTCCAGAGCCGGGCCTACTCTTCCCTGCAGCAGGTCACCAACAAATCTCCGCAGGCCATCCTGTGGACGAGCACTCTGACCGAGCGCGAGGATGTCACCGAATTCCTGGACACCAACAAGTACATTGTACAGATCTGGACAACCGGCACCGATGCCCAGATCAAGGATCTGGCCAAGAAGGGATACCGCATGATTTTCTCCAACTATGATGCGCTCTATTTGGATTGTGGGTAAGCAGATAGCTTGTTTTCTAATACTTTATTCAAATACCGTACATGATTAATAGAAACTCTTTATTAAAAACTTAAAAATTATTTAACGACTAGTTTCGACCATATGTCATTTTTAAGTTCAATTTCAAGTTTCTAATAAAGGGTACTACAAGTTTTTATATTGTTTTTATTTATTTGAACAAAAGTAGCCCATATAAGTGAAGTGATTTTACCGTTCATGATATACAATGAATATGATATTTCAACTTTGTGTGTGTTTGAGTATTTGAAAGAGTGTAGCGTGTTCTCAGTCCAGGTTCAAGGATTTTACACTAAGTAAAAGTATAAGGACCATACCACATGAAGCGTTTTTTGAGGCGTTTTTGCACTGGCGGTGGGGTCGGCAAGGCAGGAAGCTCTCTGATTGGCTGGTTGCTGATTATCAGCTGGTACCCGAAAGCCAACCCAATCAGCTGATAATCAGCAACCAGCCAATCAGAGAGCTTCCTGCCTTGCCGACTCGTCCGCTTCCAGTGAAAAAACGCTTAATATCGCTTGGCCCTATAATTATAAGATTCTGTGTTATGACGCATATAAGCTGCTAGTTGCTGGACTCACAAATACCTTTGTCAAAATGTTTTTATTTACACTGAATCACGAACTGTGATTATTCAGTTCAGTGTAGGACGAAGATACTAAATGGCTTCTGTCAGACTGTCTTGAATTGCTGCTCCAAGATCTACTCTCACTCTCATGTTTGTCATATTCTCTTGGCTGCCAGATACGACTAGAACCACTTTACTAACCAACTCTATTATCATGGCTGAATCATCTATAACAACCAATAGGAAATAACAAGACAATCTTCAAAAGAATTCAAACATTCAAAATGTTCCAAGAAATGAAGTTAAGAGATTCGAGACAAAAGCATTATGATTGTGGAGTGTTTAGAGAACATGTCAACTACAACGGAGTTAGGGTGAAGCTACACAAGGCGTTTTTCAGTTGGCGCAATAGGACAGAAAGCTCTCAGATTGGCTGATTGGGTTAGCATATGGAGAGGAAGCTTTATGTACAGGAAGCTCCAGCAGATCAGATTTTTGTCTCTGTTGTTGTTGAATAAATCGGAGAGGTTCCTGTCCTTTTGTACCTGTCCTTGTCGTCGCTTGACCCTTATTATTAAGTGTTTCGTCATGAAAAACAAGATCTATTACTCAATTAATATTAATTTTTGTAGTTTTTGTAAGCGAAATAAAATGTAGAAAATTGCTATGGGCCGGGCACGCACTCAGAAGAGGAAAAAAGTACAATCTGGAAAAAGTTTTAGCACCCCAACCCTCCAGGAAGATGACCTTGTGGGAGACCCCGACAGAGATGGTGGCAACAGGTTAATAAGACTGACATGGAGAGGCTTGGAGCGACAGAAAAAGATGCTGAGGTGCAAACTACATGGAGACAGTTTGTTGGTGCGGCCAAATATCAATTTAGGTATAGATGGCTCTGGGAGTAAAGAAAAGTAGAGTAAAGTAGTTTCTTGCCATGGAAAATAGCATGAATTACTATTACAAAATTGTCATTATTTTTGCAGATTTGGAGGCTGGGTATCAGGCGGCAACAACTGGTGCAGCCCATACAAACCATGGCAGACGATCTACTCGAACGACATGGTGCAGCTGGTGAAACAGGTGACCGGAAGTGAGTACAAAACGGAAATGACGCAACTGATATATGGCGCAGCCGCAGCGCTGTGGACTGAGCAGGTCGACGAGCAGAGTCTGGACGGTAGAGTGTGGCCCAGGTAAACAACATTTATACGAGTATAATCTCATTATTCAAACTTGAATTTCCCAACCACATGTCATTGACCAACTCATTTGAACTTCCTCTTCAGCTTTACTCTATATGATACTATTCTTCCAATTGAATAGATTGTTCTAAATTCAATTTCTGATCTCCTTTAGTTTTAATTCAATTCTCTGTGTGCCGGTTGCACAAGAGCTTGTTAAATTTTTACCAGTTAAATTAAAAACATGAATATCGGCTAGCGCACAGGTTTCAACTTATGCCAGTCGAGCCACAATATGAAAAAGTATAGATGGAATCAAATAGAGAATGCATTTATTCAAATGCTAATTAATATATAATTATTATTTGACGAAAATCCTAAATAAATGCTGTAAATCACCATGAAGACTTCTGCTACTGCAGATATTGACAACAGGGTTAACAGCTAGATGGAAATTCTATGAGAACTACTATCCAAAAATTAGTTGCCAGCCCGGGAATCGAACCCGGTACTTCCCAATTGCTAATCAGGAATGCTTACCCTTACACCATCTATACCTTTACAGCATTTATTTAGGATTTTTGTCAAATAATAATGAAAAAGTATATTTGACTTTTGCAAACAATGTTAATAATATGAAGCTGCGTACAGACTTGAGCACCACAAGCTCGCGCATTTCACTTTTCAACAGCTGATGCTACGCTTATCATATCTGAACCTTACTGTCTAGTGCAAAAACAGTTATAATCAGCTGATGAAAAAGTAAGTGCATGTGTTCGTGGCGGTACGCAGCTTCTCTTCAAAAATCAACCAGGGAAAGCTTTTTTGGAAAGTAGGCTTCTCTTATTGATTTTCATGGCATTTAATCATGATTAGAATTCTACAGGCTTTTGTGCAAACAATTATTTTAATCTGATGCCATATGTGTAACCTTACCTGAATTTGGGAGAGGAATAGCTAGCACAGGTTACCTTATTTTTCCTCTCCTTATAGTTCCTATGATTGTATGAATGCATAAAGAATAGAGAAAATATTCATCATACTTTTTCTAAGAACATTATATTTATTTATTAGGGTACATTAATAAATTGTGCATTGTTGCATTCTCTCTATTTGTATTGGAACTTGACATATAATTTTGATTTGAATTGATTGAAGGTTGGCTGCCCTGGCAGAGCGGCTGTGGACCAATCCGAGCACTCCGTGGCAGGACGCCGAGTTTAGGATGTTGGCCCAGAGAGAGCGCCTCGTCCGCATGAATATTGAGGCCGAGGCCCTGGAACCCGAGTGGTGTCGACAGCACGAGGGCGATTGTCCCGACCTGAGGAGTTTGAACAGGAATTAAACGGTGGAAGTGGTGATATGGAATAGAAAAGTTCAATATATCAAGTGACTTTAAATACGATTTAAATGTTATGGAATTGGAAGGTTCAAGATACTAGAGTGAAATGAGTCTAAATGAGGTTTATGATATGAGAAACATCTTGGAATAGAATCAATAAAGAAAGATCCAAGATACTAAGAAAAGTATGAGTTCGTTCTTATGTAGAATATAATAAAAATTAATGTCAAAAGTGTTGATATGGAATAGAAAGGGTCAAGAAGCTGAGGGAATAATTGGTTCAATTGAGATTTATCATATGATAAAAGTCTTGTAATAGAATTAATAAAGGAAGATTCCTATACTATAAATTCGGATAAGATTTAAATGAGAACAGTTTTTATATAGGATATGAAGATTAAAATATGTGAAATTGAATGTCAAGAGTGTTGATAAGGCTCAAGGAAGACTATGGAAGAAATTGGTTTGAATAAGATTTATAATTCCTGAAATAGAATGAGATACTAAGAAGGATATGATTTTGTATAGGATTTATATATGACAAACATTCATAGATTGATTTAGTGATCATAGAAAAAATTCAAGATTCTAAGAGAAAAATGAGTATGAGAGTATATATATAATGGTGATTATCTTATTAATATGTGGGTTTTCAGTCATACTTTTGTAATATTAATATGAGGAATTTGGATGAGATTTTAATATGGATTCTATAAAAAACAAAAATCCAAGATTATAGAGAAAGGATGAGAAGTTTCAATAAGTTTCTAATGACAAAGTTTTAGAATTGTATTAAAACAAAAATAGAAGTTTAAGATATTGAGGAGAAGGAAAGATCTTAATAATGAGCCAATATGGTGGATCCAATCAAGATGAGAAAAAGATGAAGACTACAACGAGTTTGTAGAGGAGGACACAGAATCTCAACTTTCATAAGTTGTTAATGATGTTGGATAGAATTGGATACTAAATACCTACTTCATGTAGGCTACTAGAACAAAATTGTTTGTAGAATATCTGGATCTTGAGAATTGAGAAGAAAATTTTCTGTATTTTTTCTTTGTTTTTCCTGATCTGAGAAGTGGATGAAGTCTTCAATCCACATTGAGTATGATACAGTATTTAGTGGAGAGTAACTTGTATTGTACATTGGAACGATTTTGTATTGATTTGATAAACATGTTATTTCTATTTAAGCTCGATTCCATTGTATTTGCTTAAAGTAGCTCATATGAATAAAACTACTATCAGTAAATTCACATCAGTCAATTGCATTCATCCTTTTCCTTAATGTATCCTTCCATTCCTTTAATAGATTGAATGGAATACTCAATACTGAAGTCCAATCAATTTATTTATTTATTTATATTTTTCACAAAGAAACACTGATTGGGAGAGAAAAACTAAGGATACTCCTTGTACTATTTCTCTCCCAAATTTAGATAACATTTTAAAAGTCCTAAATAGGGTTATGATTTCACTTTACTGAAATTTAGTCCATTTTCACTCAAAAACAACGAAAACTAAGATTTTTAAATTTTGACGGTTGAATCTAAACTTTACAGAGATTGCAGAGATGAATAATAACCAAAACAACAGAGAACAGTATACATTCAACTGATGGGTTTTGTCTGATTCTCAGTCTGAAATTCAAAGATTTGATCAACTAAGTGAGATTTTTGCAACTCAGATTGGCAATCACACTCAGATCGAGATTTCTAATACGTTTCACAAATTAAGAGATTCAACGGTCTCAGGAAAAACTGAACGTTTGTAGTACGCCTCATAATTTGATTTCAATGACTTCTCTTTAATGATTTGTATTTCGAATTAAATGCTAATAAGTGAGAATTAAACTCCTCAAGTACTACCAAGTACTCGTAGAATTCAAATGAAATCCAAGTTCAATATTTATTCATTTATCTAAAAAAGTTAGATTAGAAATCAAATCAAACTTTCTCCATTCCACAAACAATAATTATTGTGACACAACTATTCGAAAATGAGATAGAATACATTCAAAGAGTGAGACACGAAATTCTAGGAGTGGCCGTAGTCGAGTGAATTAGATGCTGGCTTTATAATTCAGAGGCCCGGTTTCGAATCCCGTCCCGGGATTGATCTTTTTTTCGGGCCACTCCCTTGTTTTGGATAGACACGTTCAACTGTCGGTCCTGGCTGTCTAAAAACAGTCATTGGGTCATGCCAGAGGCCCTAAAATTGATCAGGTTCGACCTGAAAACTCTGACACCAGACCTGAGCCAACCAGGTTACTCGATATTTTTTTCTTAGATCATCAACTCAAACGTGGACATGTAAGACAAAATTGAACAAACAATTAAATTCCAGCACCAAGTAAGTTAGCAATCAATAATATGAAGCTTCAAATTATTTTCAAGAAATATTGTGTACTCGAAGCATCTACTCCTCTTATGAGATCATCCAGACTCTAATGAACCATATCATAGTTTCCACAAACCAATCACAAATCCTCTCAAGCTGGAAACAATCCACAAAGCCACAACCCAACAATCCAAACTTCCTGGCAGTTGACAGTTGAATAATATCCAAACTTTAAAAATCGTCTCGTCAGCTAGATTCATTGAAGCATACCAAGCTGCTCCACTCTAGACAATGTCTCTGACACAATCTTCATAGGGGTGCCCTGTTGATCGCTTCATATGTGACTGTATATGTATGAGTGTGATGATATGATACAGCAATAGATAGGAGAACCCAATATGGTACGTGACTCGATGCAGACGTGACTCACGATACGGGGGGGGGGGGGAATTCGGGGTTGAAGGAACTGAAAGGTATGGTGAAGAGGGGTGAGGTTAGTGCGAAGGGGGTAGGTATCGAAGATGACTTATATCACTCACTGGAAGATATTTGAAGGGTTGGGAGGCTGTGGTTAAGGGTGCGGGGATGAAGGGGTTTCTGAAGCAACAGGATTGAGCGTCGCCGATTGAAGACGAAATACGATTTGATGGGGGTTTGATTCGGTCTGCACCCCCCCCCCACCACACACTTTCTGCTAACTTTATCTGAAGGGAGTGCATTTTGAGCACAAGTTATGGAAGGCAAGTGTTGTAATGTAGGCTTTGAATTTCATTCAGATTTATTAGATTGAACGTGGATTTCTCAGATTAATTTGAATTTATTCTGTGAGTAGTCATATTTTTAGCTATACTAATTTATTGATGGAAGAGACTATATAAAAATTGAGGATACTATTCTTCCCTTTGTATTCTTCCATTTTTATTTTTAGTAGCTCATTATTGTTGTTGTTCTTCAAAAATATGAACCACAGAAATTCATGGAGAGTTTTAGAAGAGGACCACTGAAATTCAGTGAAGAATTTGAGTTCAGCTGTTTTATCGATCACAACAGAAAGCACCCTGTCAATGGTGGCAGTGATAAAAATGGTGGATAAGTCAAATGGACAGTGAAGATGTCGTAAGTGAATTTCGTGGCCAGTGGGGCGCAGTTGGAGAAGGGGGGAGTCTCGAAGGATCTTTTAGTTTACACTCTCACACATGAGAGAAGGGGGGAAACAATATTGCTTTGTTGTAAGTATGGGGTGGTGGAAAAGGATGATGGAGAGAGAGAAAGTAATGAAGAATGGAGGGAGAAGAGCAAGAATTGGTACAGGAAAAAAAGGTGGAGGAGGAGTAGAAAAAAGGAAAGGAGGAGGTGTAGGAAATGGTGGAGGAGGAGGTGGAGGAGCAGAAGGAGGAGCAGGAGATAAGGAGGATGAGCAGAAGGAGGAGGAGGAGCAGGAGATAAGGAGGAGGAGCAGGAGGAGGAGGAGGAGGAGCAGGAGATAAGGAGGAGGAGAACGAGTAGGAGGAGGAGGAGTAGGATGAGAAGGTGGAGGAGGAGGAGGAAGAGAAGGATGAGGATGAAGAAGAGGGGGAGGAAGAGGAGAAGGAAGATGAAGAAGGAAGATGAAGAAGAAGAATAAAAAGGAGAAGATGAAGAAACATAAGAATAAGAGGAGAAGGGGAAGGATAGAATGGAAAGAAATTGAAAAAATAAAGGCCAATAAGATAAAGGAAAGAGAATGAAGAGGAGATATGAGAGGAAAGTGGAGGAAGAGTTGTAAGGATCAGAAAAACTGTAAGGGAAAATATTATAATGAGGAGGGGAGAAAGAATAGGAGGAGAAAGAGGTTGACGAGGAAGAAGTTTTTGAGTAATACAAGGAGGTGAAATTGTAATAACAAACAAGAAGAGAAGTAAGAGGGGATGGATATGAGGATGGGGTGTAGTATGAGAAGAACAAAACAAAATGAGATGGAAGATAGAAAGTGAGTGTAAGAGAGGATAGAAGAAACATTGACAATGAAGACACAGAGAGAAGTATCAATATAGCTCTATGGCCATTGATTCTGAATGGACTGTCACTTCTCTTCTCAAATAATAACGGTAACTAGCAGCATCATCATCATGGCTATCACATTCGTCATTGTCACCATTCATGATTATGATGGCGATGATGATATCAACAAACATTTCTGCGGTCATCGAAACCGAAGGAAGCAATATATTTGGTCTTTCTTCTGTTTTCTTACTGAGGAACCCAATAGAGAAAATAGATAACTCTTCCAACTCACTCAAATACTGAGTTTTCCTTTACTTGTATCATTTTCCTATTCCTTCATGTTCATCCTTCATCATAAAGTTATCTTAGAAGATAATATAAGATATACCTCTTTTTGTTCATCACACTAGCTTCAATGTAAAGCCAGTTATGCTAGCTACACACACCGATTTTTGTTCGTACGATATTTTGCCGTCCTTGAATTCTATCAGATTGAACGGAACTTGACAAATATTATTTGTTTGGAATAATCAGTTTAATCTAATAGAATTTATGAGGATGGAAAAAAATTGTACGTCCAAGAATCGTTGTGTGTGTAGCTAACCTCAATTTTTCTAGTTGATTGTTCTGATTGATTAATGAAAGACAGTTGATTAAATTTCAATGGCAGTTCATATTGAAATCATCACTACCTTTTTGCTCAACAAACTAGTTTCTCTCAGTTGCACTCTCGTCTATTGAAGTTAACCACCATATGATGATGTCACCGCATTTTTGCCAGATTTGATGATAATTGGTTCTCCTGTTAGGTGACGTGATCCTATGACGGTAAAATTCAATAATAGACATACGTGCAGCCTGGCATTGAGCTTCGTTTTATTTCTCCAATAAATCATTAATAAAGTCCATTCCCATTGAAAGAGGAACTATGTTGATGAAATAACATTTTTTTTTATTGTTCAAAGGAGGTCATGTCAATCCTCCTGTATAATAAATGTATATTATACTTCAATAGAAATTTCAAAAGGCGGATAGTTCAAATCACCCTTTATAAAAAGCAATACATTCAATAAATCCATTATAAATAAAATCAGTCAGTAGGTCTGATCTTTTGGTTGCATATTTTATTTTTTGTGGTGTATTAAAACCAAATAGCCTCCTTATGTGAATCTATTATCTGTTGAGAAATATAATCTTCTCCTCATTACATATCAATTCTGGGGCCAATTGAGGTGACACAATACCTAAATAATTATGGAACAATTCTTCACTATAAAAGTTCCTAAGCTGCTAGAGAGGCAATCGACTCTCTCTTTCATTCCACTTCTCAACTCTAGCTTGAAGCTCTTCCCGTCCAGCAGATAATGCGATATTTTGAGAGGAGAAACATTGGCCATTATTATCTCTTCTAAACAACATGAGCTTGTTGAAGAGTGGGGAGAGACCTAAATTTCCGTTCAATCTTGGAACAATCTAAGTTCCGTAAAAATATATCGGTCTCAACCTCTCAACATTGGACCACAGAATATAAATACAGCATGTTGTATTATTTTGTATTCTGTGATTGGACATATGAAAATACCGTTGTTCAACAAATTCGAATGGTTTGTCATGGATTTTGTCGATCAGATAATGTTGGAGACATTTTCTTTTTAGATTTTTGAGCAACTAAACATTTTTATCTTCTTCAAGTATGAATATTACAGTAAGGTATCTTCATTCCACCATTCATCCCTTAAAAAGTCCCTTCATATTCATATTCTTTATTGATTAATTCAAGTACATCATCAAAAATGATAGGGAGAGAAAAAGTAAGGTAAGATACAAAAGTCAAGATTTTTATTAAAATTAAATTTTTCTTATAAATATCCCAATAGTCTATCTCTACAAACTTACTTTTTATCAGAATTTTCCCACTCTTGGAAAACAATGATTTTACATGAAGATTGATTTCTATTAAGATGAATTTTATAGGAAAATTAGATTTTTTCGGGGAAACTGAAGGATAATCTACATTTTTGTATTATATTAATTTTGTGTTGTTTGGTAAAACACCTTGGTGCTACCTGTGGTACATTTTCTGCCAAACACTCTGTATAAGGCGACAAGCCTAGTAACAATTAAAAAATAAAGTGTATATCTATCTGTTTATCTATAAGGATGAATTGGCCTATTGGAGAATCTGTAGAATGTACAGCTCTACTAGTCAATATCCATATTAGTATTATAAATTTCACAGTTCACTTGAATTCACTGAAAAATAGATTGAGTTCAATAGTAGGCTACTTGATTATTAGGAACATTTTATATTGAAATGAATTTCACTGAAAGTATTGAGAAATATCTTGTAGGTGAAAGAGGGATATTCACAAAGTACTTGGAAATACTGTATATGATAATATATACACTATACTTGGAGGGAGGATAACAGAAAGGTTTAAGCAGTCATCATATCACCAACCAGCAACTATCCCTAATTGGCAACCATCATTAATCCATCGCCATTAGAAAATTAAGGCATGTTTATCGGACAAATTTCAAATCTAATGGATTTTTAAACCTGAAGATTTAATAATCATCATTGAAACCGGGCCTTAGACCTGTTATTTTTCGAATGCTACTGGGTAACTCTCCATCAACATTTCAATTTTATCCCTCATACTGTAGTGAATAAGACTAACAGATTCTACGAGTACAAACCGTGATATACATCAACAAAACCAAAACTCTTTGAAGTATGAAACCTCAGGAAAAACTCTCAGTCATATTTTATCTGATGATAGCCTACAGAACAGAGAAAAGATTTTCCGAAAGGAAAATAATTTGCTTGATGAAGACGAATACAAATAAAATGTGCTTGCGAAGCAGGGGATGAGGAGGTAGAAGGAGATGTAGAGGAGAAGAAGGGTAAGGAGAAGGAGTGGGGTGATGAGTGGGGGGAGAGGAGGAGGAGGAGGAGGAGGAGGAGGTGGTGATGAAGAAGAAGAATGAGAAGTTGGAAAAGAGGGAGGAAAGAGGAAGAAGAGTAGAGAGAATAGGGTGCTGGAGTTTGAAGAAGCAGTTAATGAAAGCAATATCAACAAGTTAAATTCGTTTCCCCGTCGGTGAGGCTTTGCTTTGTTGAAAGCTCTTTTCTTTCACCCTTTCTAATGACTCCAACCCACAATTTCCGGTTATAATAAACTGGTACTTCAATCCTGAATCATTCTCCATGTTTTCCCCAGTGGATGAGAGGTAATTACTCAAATCTAGTCGCGGAAATTGGAGTCCAAAAGAATCCACAACAATAGCTGGTGGTTTTGTCCATGACCTCACAGATACTGACGAGTTAATGCTCAATCATTGATGACTTGGAAGTTGAAAGTTCCCCTAACAGGTACATAACCTTTAATTGGCTGTATTAAAATGACTGAATCAGATTTGCACAACCGCTATATAACTACAGGCCTCCTTATGACTTCATAATAGTAGGCTTCATAATATTATTATAAAGTGAAAAAGATATATTTCGTTGTTTTTATACATTCTACATTGACTGACAACTGTTTTTATCTCATTTTTCCATTTGCGGGTTAGATTGTACCTCAGACTCATGTTGAATTCAAAAGTCAGTCATAATCAACAAAAATTGATGAAGAGTCTACATTGGAGAAGTAAATTCAAGTTTCTGCTCTTGTAAACTTGACTTGCAAAATAGCTCATTTTACTTAGAAAAAAAACCTTACTTTAGTCCATAAAAAATCACTTTCGACTTGGAGGAATATGCGGCGCAGAGAAATCAGAGGGAGATCAGCCAATTACAGTGATGAATAGGATCATAGATAGAAGCGCAGTTGCCAATTTATCGATTAAACTCAGTCGAATCAGTGCTTAGACAGGTAACTTAGTGCTTAGACAGTGCTCAAACAGATAACTTTGTAAGAGAATGTTGGCCGGTATAGAACGACACCCCTACCTTTCTCTGCTGCGCATGCCCCTCCAAGTCAAAAGTAATTATGTTTGGACTATAATTGAACGAGCGTTAGCGAGTTCTTACTTCTGACTCATTCAAGGCCAAAGTCGTTGTCCGTCTGTTGTACGTTCTACAATAACTTTAGAAAGAATCTATCAATCTGCTTCAAATTTTAAACACATATTCTTAGAACCTATTTACAGGTCAAGTTCGTTGAACAACAAAATTGACTCACTCCTACGTCCTTTTTCAGGATATAACAGATAACATTGAAAGTGTATGAGAAAAAAATTGTTGTGATTTATCATTCAGTCATCAGTTTGAAAATAGCACAATTTGTCCCATTTTTTTGGTTGTGGTGGTTTTAAGCTTAGACCAGTTATAGAATAGACACACCCCATTATAATTCATACTAAAAGTCGATGAAGCCAAACGTCTACTGCCATGTCGCCCTATCGTGACGTCAGCATCGGATAGAAACTTTTTCTGTAGAGTTTGTTTACATTGTTTTCCATAGCAGATTATGTCCATTTTCATAAATAATAATTTACTTCCATCTGAAATGGACACAATCTGATATGGAAAACAATGTAGACAAACTACAGAAAAGTTTTCTATCAGATCATGACGTACGATGAGGCAATGTGGCAGTAGATGTTGGCTTCAGAGGCTGGACTTCCCAGCGTGTCTATTCTATAACTGGTCTAAGGTTTTAATAAGGGCTGGTGGTTCTCTGCGACCCCGATTTGAGTAGGTATCGAGGCTCAATACATTTTTAGAAGAAAGCCAATAAGTTAGGTTTATATTTTCAGCTTTAAGCCCTTTTTCGTAATTAATTTGACGGTCTCAACATCATTGTTCCACCAGAGAAAGTGAATTTTTACAGAAAAACTGTAGAAGAGTCGAAAATTTTGTATTCCTTTTTTTGCAAATGAGTATCACAAAAAAAATATTGAAACCAACTTCGAAATAAACAAAAGTAAGGGGTTCTTGCTGAATTATTCTTCTCGTGAGATCAGCTGAGGAATAACCCACACATGCACTCGCTCACTCACTTCCATTGCGGTATCGACACAATTCCCAGCTGTTTTCCCAAGGACGTATTTATCCTTTTAATGTCCTTCAGCGAGTTATTCCAGGGTTTATACCTAGTGCAATCAAATTTTCATATCATAAACCTACTTTGTTCCAAATTTCGTGAGAATCGTTAGAGCCGTTTTCGAGATCCGGTCACATACAGATTTAAATATAAGCATAAGAACATCCAAACATATAAACATAAATTGGTCTTATAGCATTATTAATATTGGGGCACCGAGTTTCGCTTTTTATTTATTTATTGATAAACAGAACTCAATTCTTTAAAATGGATTATAATTATTATTATGTATCCACACATTGGCCCAATGCGTACAAATAACGACCAGCTTCAGTGTGTGGATGAGTCGTTTGCCAGCGCTGGCCATCGCTCCGATTTTTGTTGAGTGAAGGTCAGCGCTGACAAACTATCCACACTTGTCAGCCAATCCGTGATGTTCTCTGTTTTGTCATCTGCTCTGCTGTTTTTTCGGTGTAATTAAGTTTCTATAGGCCTAATTGTTACTGGGTTACTTTTTTAAGGTTTGTTTGTGCTCTTATCATTCAATATTTCCAACCACCAACTCCATTTTGAATGCAGCGCTCCGTGCAGCGCTTGCCAACGCTGACCTTGAGTGCACTGGTCACCTTGCAGTGTGGATGGCAAGACAAACGCGGCCAAGCTTACCGCTTACCAGACTTGGCCAGCTTGCTCGGCCGACGTGTGGACTAGGCAAACGCAAATCAAGTTCATGGGAGGTTGCGGTGCATGTACGGCTTCGATCGAATGAGAAGTTTTCAGAAACCACGTGACTGATGCACCACTCCCATAATTATTATGGAACTGGTTTACAGTTTTTGGTGTGCACTTTTGAAATTACCCTATTCAGAGCAGATTGTAAGGTGTTATGAAAATAATCATCTTATTATTATCAATCAATAACAATATATTATCACAATAATTATTTTATTGTTTTTATACCTTAGAAGAAATCATATTTTGAATTATAATACAAGCTAGTCCAGCCAACAGACAGACCTTAGCAAAAATTTAATGTTGGCTACATCAGAATACCATTTTAAAACCTTCCATGTTTTTCACAACAAAGCTGGAATATGATTAGTTCTCATAAAAGCCCCAATTATTTTTCCCGAATTAAGTTTTTTTAATTAATAATGGCTCATGCTGTCATCAATTAAATTATTTTCGAAGAATAAAGATAAACAGGTGTCGATAACGATAATTGACCGAGCGAAGTGAGGTCTAAGATTCAAGTCGACGGTTTGGCATTTCTCTTAATGTTTAAATGTTTGAATGTGTATATGTTGCGCATTTACGGCGAAACGCGGTAATAGATTTTCATGAAATATGACAGGTATGTTCCTTTTTAAATTGCGCGTCGACGTATATACAAGGTTTTTTTTTGGAAATTTTGCATTTCAAGGATAATATAAAAGGAAAAAGGAGCCTCCTTCATACGTCAATATTAGAGTGAAAATAAGACTATAGAATTATTCATCATAAATCAGCTGTCAAGTTGACTATAAATTGCATGCCATGACGCATGCAATTCAATATCTCAATGTAACTTGGTAAAAAATTAGCAGCTGTGTAGACTATAAATTGCATGCCTCATTGAATGCAATTTTTATGCACTATTTAATAGGATGCAAAGAACAGCTCGTCTGGGCGCCTAGATGTCTTCTGGTTTTAGATGGAATTAAATAGAGAATGCATTTATTCAAATGCTAATTAATATATAATTATTATTGAACGAAAATCCTAAATTAATGCTGCAGATCACCCCGAAGACCTTGCTACTGCAGACATTGACACAGGGCTAACAGCTAGATGGAAATTCGATGAGAACTACTATCCAAAAATTAGTTGCCAGCCCTAGCTGTTAGCCCTGTTGTCAATGTCTGCAGTAGCAGAGGTCTTCGGGGTGATTTGCAGCATTTATTTAGAATTTTCGTTCAATAATATCTTCTGGTTTTCTCGCGCTAAATTCCGGAAAGCATATATGATAATTAACTCTTGTGTAAGCATAATCTGATCAAATAAATAGTTAGTGTATCAGTGTGGATGTGCTTATGGTTTGAGACGTCGTTATAACTGCGCGAGGTCTACTGTTCACAGAACTACTAGTAATATATTATGTAAACGTGAACGTTATAATGGAGAGCAGACGACCAAAGCTCAAACTCTCTACCAATAGGAGTGCTTTGATCCAAATAGAGCTCCAAGATGGCTCCCACCAAACGCATTCCACTGTCCTTGGTCGAAGTCGTGCATGCACCGCAACCTCCCATGAACGCACTACTGTAAATTTTGTTGTTGACAGTTTACGGTATCTTTTGAGGTTAAATTAAAATTTCAAGTTTTTCAAAAAGCACAACATCAACTGAGCACAGATTGAAAATTCTATATATTAATACCAAATATCGAGGCACCGAGCTTTGCTCGTTATTTATTCATTGATAAACAGATTATTCATTGATAATCATTTTAAAAAATGATTGGGGAAGTACTAACAGGCACAGCCCAAAACTGTTACTTACCCGAATTTTGATTTATTCCACTACGAAAAATATATTCGTCTGTGATTTATTCACAGACGAAATCATCATCTGTTTTTCCAAGGATGAATTATCCTTTTCATGTTCTTCAGGGAGTTTTCTCAGGGAGAGCCTAGTGCAATCGAATTTTGATATCAAACCTACTATATTCCGAATTTCGTGAAAATCGTTAGAGCCGTTCCGAGATCCGTTGACATAAATAACCAGATAGCCAGATAACCAGATATAGAAATGGAAAAATATAAACAGATGTACTAAACTGCTCGTATTATAATAGGATAACAATTATAGTCCAGTCAAATGGTCGTTTTTCAGGAAACAGCCCCGAAATTATTTCGATAAAGATATCATCTGAACAAGTGCATTTTGAATTCTATCTATTAATACCAAATATCCAGGCACCAAGCTTTGCTCGTTATTTATTCATTGATAAACCGATTTATTTCATTGATAATATTTCTTAAAAATGATTGGGGAAGTACACAGGCACAGCCCAAAACTGTTACTTACCCGAATTTGATTTATTCACTACGAACAATATATTTCGTCTGTGATTTATTCACAGACGAAATCATCATCTGTTTTTCCAAGGATGAATTATCCTTTTCATGTTCTTCAGGGAGTTTTCTCAGGATGAGACCTAGTGCAATCGAATTTTGATATCATAAACCTACTATATTCCGAATTTCGTGAAAATCGTTAGAGCCGTTTCCGAGATCCGTTGAACATAAATAACCAGATAGCAGATAACCAGATATAGAAATGGAAAAATATAAACAGATGTACATAAACTGCTCGCTATTATAATAGGATAACAACTTATAGTCCAGTCAAATGGTCGTTTTTCAGGAAACAGCCCCGACATAATTTTTTTCGATGGTCCTATACATGGGGCGCTGAATTCTATCTGAAATTTGCTGACACACCAGAAGGCAACTTCACCCCAAAATTGGATTTTTTTAAGTTTCCATTTAATCTCGAGAACCTTGAATTTTTCGAGAAAAACATTCTCTATATAATATTAAAGATAATAAATTTCCAATGAATTGAGTGGGTCGCGCAGGACTACTTTTGGGATTTCATATGTGAAGTGTTCCACAAGATACGCAACTTTGAATGTGCAAGAAATTGTGATATTTTCCCCATTCTCACAGTCTGGCATATGCAACGTTGCGTATCTTGTGGAACACTTCAGATGCAAAATCCAAAAGTGGTCGAGGTTGTGATGAATTTTCTCCTCTTTTCACTCCATGAAATATTTATTTATTTATTTATTTATTTATACGTGGATACAATAACAAATCATATAATATGATTGGAAGGAACAACAGGCTTGGCCCAAACTATTCCATTCCCAAATTTTGATTACATGTCCAAAAAATAGGTTATGTTTCTTCTGTAAGAAGTTCAAGCTCTACTTTCGTCCAAAATAAATAGAGATGCAAATTTTAAATTTAGAAAAATTAAAACACCAAATTATAGTTAAATATTACACTTAATTATCACTGCAAATTGAATTAATTAAGTATTTTATGAATTTTGAAGCCCAAAAATACAACAAATTCTCACTGTACTTATACATATACTTCTGTTTTCAATACCGTTCAAAAGTTACAGCCAATTGAATAATGATCTTTATTTTCTCATTTTTCTGCGATTCTACTGTTATTAAAGAGTCTCTAAAATGATAGAAACTTGCGATTGGTCTTAAATGAGAGAAAATTTCATGCTGTATAAGCTGAGTTGCCCTAAATTGATCTTGCATTACGGTTCTGTTTAATTCGAAAAACTGGCGAGACTGTGAAAATGAGAAAAATATCGCATATTTCTTGCAACAGCAAGGAAACTCAAACACAGGACCATTAAAAATTGAAATGAAGAAAGGAAATCAGAATAATAGGGATGATGAAGTTATAATTTATTTTTGTCAAAGATTACCTTCAAACTAATAGGCTTAAAATACTAAAATTCCTGCATACAAAATATATCAATTTATTGTGCTTATGCTTTATATTGAGTTAAACTTAGCAAAATATAACATTGTAAAGGTTGGGAAAAATTAACTACATTAGGATATCTCTATTAATACTTGATTTTTTAATCATAATTCAAAATGTTGACATAAAATATACAAAAAATCATGCCCCCCCAAAAATGGTGATGGCGCAAATTGCGCCATGCCCCCCCCCTTGTGGGCACCCCATGATTTGACGGTCTCAACAACATTGTTCCACCAGAGAAAGTGAATTTTTACAGAAAAACTGTAGAAGAGTCGAATGAAAGATCTATCATTATAATTGTTAAAATTTTGTATCTCCTTAAAATTTTTGCAAATGAGTATCACAACAAAAATATCGAAACCAACTTCGAAATAAACAAAAGTAAGGGTTTCTTGCTGAATTATTCTTCTCGTGAGATCAGCTGAGGAATAACCCACACATGCACTCACTCACTCACTTCCATTACGGTATCGACAAAATTCCCAGCTGTTTTCCCAAGGACGTATTTATCCTTTTAATGTCCTTCAGCGAGTTATTCCAGGGTTTAGACCTAGTGCAATCAAATTTTCGTATCATAAACCTACTTTGTTCCAAATTTCGTGAGAATCGTTAGAGCCGTTTTCGAGATCTGGTCACATACATATATAAATTTAAGCATAAGAACATCCAAACATAAAAACAGAAATTGGTCTTATAGCATTATTAATATTGGGGCACCGAGTTTTACTTGTTATTTATTTATTGATAAACAGAGCTCAATTCTTTAAAATGATTGGGAAAGGACCAACAGAAACAGCCCAAAACTGTTTCTTTCCCGAATTCACCTAGAATATTACCTAGTGCAATCGAATTTTTATAAATCATAAACCTACTATATTCCAAATTTCGTGAAAATCGTTAGAGCCGTTTTCGAGATCCATTGAACATAAAAAACCATACAACCAGTTATAAAAATATAAACAGATATACAGAAATCACTCGCTTAATATAATAGGATAGTATTGTAGGATTATAATTATTATTATTATGTATCCACACATTGGCCCAATTCGTACAAATAACGACCAGCTCCAGTGTGTGGATGGGTGGTTTGCCAGCGCTGGCCATCGCTCCGATTTTTGTTGAGTGAAGGCCAGCGCTGACAAACTATCCACACTTGTCAGCCAATCCGTGATGTTCTCTGTTTTGTCATCTGCTCTGCTGTTTTTTCGGTGTAATTAAGTTTCTAAAGGCCTAATTGTTACTGGGTTACTTTTTTAAGGTTTGTTTGTGCTCTTATCATTCAATATTTCCAACCACCAACTCCATTTTGAATGCAGCGCTCCGTGTAGCCAGCGCCTGCCAACGCTGACCTTGAGTGCACTGGTCACCTTGCAGTGTGGATGGCAAGACAAACGCGGTCAAGCTTACCGCTTACCAGACTTGGCCAGCTTGCTCGGCCGACGTGTGGACTAGGCAAACGCAAATCAAGTTCATGGGAGGTTGCGGTGCATGTACGGCTTCGATCAAATGAGAAGTTTTCAGAAACCACGTGACTGGTGCACCACCATCTTGCTCCCATAATAAAATTATTATGGAACTGGTTTACAGTTTTTGGTGTGCACTTTTGAAAAATTACCCCAATTCAGAGCAGATTTTAAAGTGTTATGAAAATAATCATCTTTATTATCTATTATCAAATCAATAACAATATTATTATTGATTTTTATACCTTAGAAGAAATTCATATTTTGAATTATAATACAAGCTAGTCCAAGCCAACAGACAGACCTTAGCAAAAATTTAATGTTGGCTACATCAGAATACCATTTTAAACCTTCCATGTATTTTCACAACAAAGCTGGAATATTGATTAGCTCTCATAAAAGCCCCAATTATTTTTTCCGAATTAAGTTTTTTTAATTAATGATGGCTCATGCTTTCATCAATCAAATTATTTTCGAAGAATAAAGATAAACAGATGTCGATAACGATAATTGACCGAGCGAAGTGAGGTCTAAGATTCAAGTCGACGGTTTGGCATTTCTCTTAATGTTTAAATGTTTATTTGTTGTGCATTTACGGCGAAACGCGGTAATAGATTTTCATGAAATTTGACAGGTATGTTCCTTTTTAAATTGCGCGTCGACGTATATACAAGGTTTTTGGAAATTTTGCATTTCAAGGATAATATAAAAGGAAAAAGGAGCCTCCTTCATACGTCAATATTAGAGTGAAAATCAGACTATAGAATAATTATTCATCATAAATCAGCTGTCAAGTTGACTATAAATTGCATGCCATGACGCATGCAATTCAATATCTCAATGTAACTTGGTAAAAAATTAGCAGCTGTGTAGACTATAAACTGCATGCCTCATTGAATGCAATTTTTATGCACTATTAAATAGGATGCAAAGAACAGCTCGTCTGGGCGCCTAGATGTCTTCTGGTTTTCTCGCGCTAAATTCCGGAAAGCTTTATATGATAATTAAATCTTGTGTAAGCATGATCTGATCAAATAAATAGTTAGTGTATCAGTTTGGATGTGCTTATGGTTTGGGACGTCGTTATAACTGCGGGAGGTCTACTGTTTACAGAACTACCAGTAATATATATGTAAACGTGAACGTTATGGAGAGCAGACGACCAAAGCTCCAATCTCTACCTTTGATCCAAATTAATAGAGCTCCAAGATGGCTCCCACCAAACGCATTCCACTGTCCTTGGTCGAAGTCGTGCATGCACCGCAACATCCCATGAACGCACTACTGTAAATTTTGTTGTTGACAGTTTACGGTACCTTTTGAGGTTAAAATTATAAATTTCAAGTTTTTCAAAAAGCACAACATCAAACTGAGCCCAAGGATTGAAAATACCACTTTTCCCTATAAAAGGAAGCTTATTCCCATCAATAGGCTTTCCTTGTTAGGCTACCTGCTTTATTTTGTTTAACTCACTCATAGGTAAGTTTCTGTAAGCTACAGCATTCATTAAAAACTATTTGATTAATTAAGACTTACTTTGCTTGGTAATACTGAATATCATTTATTGATTTATGTCTAGAATGATCGTAATAAAGTGTACGCCCAGTGCCAAAATACAGACCTTAGCAAAAATTTAATGTTGGCTACATCAGAATACCATTTTAAACCTTCCATGTATTTTCACAACAAAGCTGGAATATTGATTAGCTCTCATAAAAGCCCCAATTATTTTTTCCGAATTAAGTTTTTTTAATTAATGATGGCTCATGCTTTCATCAATCAAATTATTTTCGAAGAATAAAGATAAACAGATGTCGATAACGATAATTGACCGAGCGAAGTGAGGTCTAAGATTCAAGTCGACGGTTTGGCATTTCTCTTAATGTTTAAATGTTTATTTGTTGTGCATTTACGGCGAAACGCGGTAATAGATTTTCATGAAATTTGACAGGTATGTTCCTTTTTAAATTGCGCGTCGACGTATATACAAGGTTTTTTGGAAATTTTGCATTTCAAGGATAATATAAAAGGAAAAAGGAGCCTCCTTCATACGTCAATATTAGAGTGAAAATCAGACTATAGAATAATTATTCATCATAAATCAGCTGTCAAGTTGACTATAAATTGCATGCCATGACGCATGCAATTCAATATCTCAATGTAACTTGGTAAAAAATTAGCAGCTGTGTAGACTATAAACTGCATGCCTCATTGAATGCAATTTTTATGCACTATTAAATAGGATGCAAAGAACAGCTCGTCTGGGCGCCTAGATGTCTTCTGGTTTTCTCGCGCTAAATTCCGGAAAGCTTTATATGATAATTAAATCTTGTGTAAGCATGATCTGATCAAATAAATAGTTAGTGTATCAGTTTGGATGTGCTTATGGTTTGGGACGTCGTTATAACTGCGGGAGGTCTACTGTTTACAGAACTACTAGTAATATATATGTAAACGTGAACGTTATGGAGAGCAGACGACCAAAGCTCCAATCTCTACCTTTGATCCAAATTAATAGAGCTCCAAGATGGCTCCCACCAAACGCATTCCACTGTCCTTGGTCGAAGTCGTGCATGCACCGCAACATCCCATGAACGCACTACTGTAAATTTTGTTGTTGACAGTTTACGGTACCTTTTGAGGTTAAAATTATAAATTTCAAGTTTTTCAAAAAGCACAACATCAAACTGAGCCCAAGGATTGAAAATACCACTTTTCCCTATAAAAGGAAGCTTATTCCCATCAATAGGCTTTCCTTGTTAGGCTACCTGCTTTATTTTGTTTAACTCACTCATAGGTAAGTTTCTGTAAGCTACAGCATTCATTAAAAACTATTTGATTAATTAAGACTTACTTTGCTTGGTAATACTGAATATCATTTATTGATTTATGTCTAGAATGATCGTAATAAAGTGTACGCCCAGTGCCAAAATACATGTTATCAAATTTTTGGTTGGGATCGATTTAGTATTTCATTTTTAACACAAAATCACAAAAAATAAACTGCGGTCACTCATAATAAATTTTTTAAAAACAATTTAACACCTCTAATTAGGTTAGGAAAAGCTTTAGGTTAGGAAAGCTTAGGTTAGAAAAACTTAGATCAGGATTATCATAATTTGATGATTTTGTCAATCAAAATGACTGCTACTTATAGGTTAAATGCATTTCAAATTGTGCTGCTTTGAACTTTGTTTATTTTAAAACAATAGTGACCGCCTTTTAATTTTTGTGATTTTGTGCTCAAAATAACATACTAAATCGATCCCAACTAAAAATTTGATGGCAGGTATTTTGGCACTGGATGTACACTTAAACCCAGATGCTTTTTTTAAACATCTATAATGATGTACTATAATAGACAGGAATCTATACTAAACCTTGGCTAAGTTTTATCATAGAGAAACAATAGCGTAAGTAGATATCCCATGGTATATGTCGCAACTTTTACTGTTATCTCAAGCCGATATTCCACTTAGTTCTTCCGGGGGAAGATGTGTGACGCTGGTAGTCTCTCATATTGTGCCGTTCATACACTCTCACCCCAACAAAACAGTAGAAAATGATAATAATCGTCAGTAACTGGCTTGAGATAACAGTAAAAGTTGTGACTTGAACGCCCTATACCATGGGATATCTACTTACGCTATTGTTTCTCTATGGTTTTATCTTTCATTTTAAAATCATATTAAGAGTTACGGGGGCACTTCAGAATATGGACCGTGGAACCCAGCATTTAGTCCTACATAGATCGATAGGGAAGGTCAAGACGATTTCAACCATGTATCACATTCATTGTTGTCGATTTAGAAGGATTAGCTGAACAAACATGACGGAAGGTTAACATTTTTCTATATAGCGATTTTTATTTTTTATACAATCTCATGTAAAATTTGACGAGGGATCCAATGGAACCAATTTCAAGTTATCTTATGCAATCTCATGTAAAATTTGACGAGGAATCTAATGGAACCAATTTCAAGTTTGTAACTTCAGTAGTTTTTGAAATATTATACAAAAAAGTGCAATTTGAGTTTGAAAGTTTGAATTGTTTTCATGGTGATTGATAGCCTAGGTATTTTAAACTATTTGATTTTATAGAATAATGAATTCTAATGAAAAAGTGTTGTCATTTAATAGCATGAAGTCAACATTTTTCGAGCTAAGTTATTTGGGAAAATAACAAAATTTGCACACTCCATTCTTCTCAATTTCCATTCTTAATAATTTCTAGCTATTTTCAGTGACTACTAAATTCGCTAGGCTCAAGTAGAATTTTGCAGGGAATCCATTGAAACAAATTTGAAGTTAATAACTTTAGGCCTATAAATTATCAAGATTCTTTGAAAAAAAATGCTAGAAATTATTTTAGCTTTAGAAAAGTTCAATATGTTTTCATAGTGCAAACTGGTACTGAGGATCACATTTTTCAGCTTCCAATGCAATTCAGGAACTTTACAAAATTGTCAAATCAAATCAAATAATTCTTTATTCATCATTGCATCAATACAATATAAATAACGTCACAGTAAAAGAGGTCAAAGAATTTCAACATTAACAACAATTCAATTTAGATACTCCTGAATTGAGTACAGGCTCATAGAAATTAAATATCTCTTCAGTTCTCTCTTGAAGTCTGCACCCTCCTTCTCTCTGACATCAATCGGCAGCTTGTTGAAGAACTTTGCTCCCATGTATGATGGCCGTTTTCAAAGAAGTGTCTCCTGTGCTGATGAAGTGCATATGTTCTCCTTGAGCGTGTATGATACCGGTGGGTAACATATTCTTCATTTTTAAATTTCAATGTCAGAATACATTCCATTATGTACAGTCCATAATTGTCAATATGTTGAGGCTTTTGAATTTTTCTCTCACAGACTCTCTGAAACCTAACTTCAATATGATTCTGACTGCTTTTTTCTGAACTGAGAATAATTTTTTCAAGTTTTCAAGAGATGTTCCTCCATAGAGTCCTACTCCAAACGCTAGGTGAGAATGAATGTTTGCAAAGTAGATGGTTCTCAGTGTAGCCTGACTTGAATAATTCGACAATACCCTGAGTGAATAGAGGCCAGAGTTCAGCTTCTTCAATATGCCATCCACATGTGACTTCCAAGACAATCGTTGGTCTATTGTCAAACCCAGGAACTTTGAGTTTGAGGTTTCCTGAAGTACGTGACCATCAACAGTGAATTCAGTCTCCTCATCCTCACGAATTCCAGCTGAAAACTTTATAGCCTCACATTTAGTTGGATTCAGTCTCAAGCAATGATCCTTGAAGAATTTGTCAAGCTGAAGCAGACCTAAATTAGTGCGTTCTTCAAGTTCTTCCTCGTTGTCACCAGCTACATTAAGCGTAGTGTCATCAGCATACATACACAGCTGCACATGTGAATTTCGAGGTATTTGTAGGTTCAAAACTGAAGGGAGGTCTTTCAAGTAGATAATGAAGAGGATAGGGCCTAAAATAGATCCCTGGGGAACGCCTCGAGTCACCCTTCTAAGTTCAGATTTGAAGATTTCAAGTTGAAATCTTGATTTGAAGGTATCATAAGTTCTTCTTCTAACTGTCACGAACTGCCTTCTATTTGAAATATATGAACGCATCCACTGCAGATATCTACCAGTCACCCCACATGAATGCAGCTTCTGAAAAAGTATATTATGAGACACCGACTCAAAAGCTTTGGTGAGGTCCATCAGAATTGATGCTGTGCGCCGACCTGCATCAACCTGCTCAACAATCCATTCAATACTACTGACCGCTGCTGTCATTACTGATTTACCGCGCTGAAAACCATGCTGTTCCTCGTCAATCAAGTTGTATTTAGACAGGTGTTCCATAAGTCTATTACTCATTGCTCTCTCAAATATTTTGGAAAAGACTGACGGCTCTGAGATCGGTCTGTAATTGCTGAGCTTGTTCCTATCTCCTTTCTTGTGTATTGGCGTTACTTTAGTTATTTTCAAAAGTTCAGGGTAGATTCCGGATACAAATGAAGAGTTTACTACATGGACCAAGGGCTTCATCAGATAAAATTTAGCTTCTTTTATTACGGACATTGGAACTTCATCAAAACCACACGATCTGAGATTTAAAAATGATCCTATTATATTGAGCATTTCAAACCACCCTAACCAAGATTAACTTGAGTAGCTTAACCTGGTTAACTTGATTATGCACAACCCAACTTGCCCAGTCCAACATGACCAACCTGGAAAAATCTTGCCCAATCTGACCTAAGCAAATCTATTCTAACTCAACCGAGCTTAACCTAACCAAATTCAACCTACCTCAACCAAGATTATCATAAGTAACATAAGCTGGCCTAACTTGATTATGCCCTAAAATGCAGCCGTTCAAACAGCAAGAATATAATAATGGTAATGTAATTTTTGTATAAGAAAATTAGTGAATAATTTTTCTCTTGAAGAGATTAGGCTAATGTTCGTATTGCATTAGAGCGATTAGGACACCAGTCTTGATTGATACATCAGATGAACACATTAATCTGGAGTCTCTAGTTCAATGAGCGCAATAAAAACTAATTCCCTGTAACTCGCTGGACATCCATGTCTTATTACTGTTCTAGCCTGTTTTCTTAATGTAAAACGGTCTAAGTATTTTTATTTTACATAAATTACTCAATTTACTGTCCAGACAAAGATTCCCTCATTGAACTGATTATTGACTCTGTGACAATCTTTATTGATTGCTGCAACTCAATTTTATGTTTTAGTTTTTTCCTTCCTTAGTGCCGTTTATCGAAAGAAACTTTCAGATATATTGATTAACTGTTTGTGTATCAATATAAATGATATTGTAAATATCCATAGGCAAAGTTATATACTGAATTACAAGTCTAGAACTTGTCACAATAACTTGAAATGAAAAATTTGTTCTCAGTCCAGTAAAATGGTAATTTTAGGAATCAGTCCTAAAATAATTTTTCTGGTCAGTTTTATGTATTTTTGGGCGCTCAATTCGAATGAGAGGACGTAATTGTGCACCTCATACATAATACAAGGTAAACTTGTTGGTAAGCATTCAGTGGGACGTAGAAGAATGTCTTGGTTGAGAAACCTGACAAGTCACAGGACCTCTTCCGAGCAGCAGTCAACCAAGTAAGAATTGCCATCATGGTAACCAACCTCTGTAATGGAGAAGGTACCTGAAGATGAAGAATTTTTGGACTTATATTAATTTTTTTCTCGAAAACCTTGGTTTTTTTAGAAATTCAATATATTCAGTCCATGACCGGCAGTCGCCCGACAGACTTCGTCAAAGTTTGAAAGCATTCTCTACAAAATTGAAGGCAATAAATTTCCCAAAGAATTGAGTGGCCTCGTGATTTTCCAGAATTTTTTAAAAGACTTTGAAAAATACCCCTTCTTTGACAATCTTCAGTTTCAAAAGCAGAAATCTTAGAATCCCGAGCGACCACTAAATTTTTCAATATTCATTGTCTTTAATTTTGTTGAAAAATACTCTTTTTAAACCGAGGTTTTCGAAATAACATGAACAAATTTTAAAAAGTCTCAAAACTTGGGGGTGTTTAGAGGTGAAGCCGCCCTCTAGCGTGTCAGCAAATTTCAGATCCGAATCCAGCGCCCCAAAATATATATAACCGACGAGAAAAATTATTTCTGTGCTGTTTCCTGAAAAATTACCATTTGACTGTCCTCATAACAACTTCCCGGACATCTAGATTGACATTAGATTCCCGGACATCTAGATTGACCGGGACAACTTCCCGGACATTAGACTGTTGGGAGAAGCCGAGAAGTAAGAGGCCCTTCTCAATCTATTGTTAACTGATGAAAACAGAGACGAACTTTCAAGTTATCTCAAGAAACTCAATATCTAAAAAATATTTATAAACGGCCTATTGATATTAATAAAAATATTATGTGACATTCTGATTATTTTTGTATTGGATATTCATTTACTATAATGTTGGCTGTAATTCACAAATATTGGATAAATATTTTAATTTACTAAATAGTCCCAGTATTCCTATGTCTAAATGTAACCAATTCTAAATCCTGCTTCAAAAAACACATAAAAATTTTATTTCTTATTTTTCAGTGTATAACACCTGAAGAAAGCAAAGGAGGAAACAACGCCAATCTCCTTTCATCGTAAATGAGGGTGAAGCCGTTATCACTTCAGACTTGTGCTTCTTCAAACGAAATACAGTAGCATAGGCATGACTTTCACTGCAATCACTCAATATTGTCTCCAGTACATACCAGGTTTATGTCATCCTAAAGAAAAATAGATCTCTGCTGGTGATGCAAGTGAAATCCTTTTCATCAATGCTGAATTGGTTTCTATGTAAGTAACGTCGTATTTCTATCAGTGTCACAAAGACTTCTCCATAGTAATCAACTTCAATTTGTTGATAATTGTAATTGATTATAAGCTATTTGTTGAACTGAATAAATTGTAATTGTCCAAAATGATTGATTAAGTACAGAAGTATTCAAGACATCTAATTTCCAGCTTGAAGAAAAGTGTTTTTCACGTTTCTCTATTCAGTAGTGCTCATTAAGTCTGTATATCGAAATTAATTAGAATCAAGACGTGAAATAGTCGAATTGATATTATTCATATTAGAGAATCAAGTATTTTTGTTTAGTCTGCTATTTTCTATTAAATTGCTGACAATGTATGACAAATGGAGGAAAAGATTAAAATTCACAGAATCCCAAAAAAATGAATTCATTAATAGCATAAAAGAACGACCAATGATTTGGTACAATGACGACTTGGTGCATTCCACTAGGGATGAAAGGAACAGGCTTTGGAACGAACTGGTTGATATTTTTTGCGGGAAAGATTTCGATTGTGAGGAGCGTTGTGAAATCATCAAAGCTTTGCAGGGTAAATGGAGAGATATGAGAGCTAATTATTTGAAATATTTGAGAAATCATGAGATGAGCTGTGGAACACACAAGTTTTATAAACAGTTCCGTTTTCTGAATGAAACTGTTACTCAACGTTTAGGACCTCGTTACCAACTAAATGCAGAGGAGGAAGAAGGCAATGAGACTGTTGAAGAAGTGAATGATGACTCAGATGAAGCTCCTCAGATTGGTGAGGAAGATGTCCTCATGAGGAATAATGTCCCCCTTTCAGGAGGATATAATGACGGAGAAGTCGTCACAGAAACACCGAAGAAAGATTTGAGGAAGAGGTCTAGAGAGAACACCGATGAGGATGAAGAAGAAGGAGAGATAGATATTAATAGAAAACGTCAGAGCGCTAAGAAGATATGTAGACAAGTTGATGATTCATTCGAGACTGAGCGGAATGGTTATGTTGATGACATACTTGATATGTCAGACGATTCTGCTGATAACTTGGAAGTTAAAAAGTCTTCTAGCCATTCTGATCGCAATAAATTGCAGAAAAAGCAATCACCAGATGAGGAAGAAGATGAATGTGAAGTTTTTGGAAGGCTGGTTTCTTTCCAATTGCAGAGACTCGATTCGCACACACGGTCTCGATTACAAGGCACCATTTATCAAACACTATTCAATGCAGAAATGGGTAGTAATGATCTTTAAGTGAAAATAAAATACTGTCAACTACCTATAAGACATCTGCTACTGTAAATATTGACAACTGGGTGAAAACAGTTTAATAATAATTGCATATTAGTATTTGCACAAATGCAATTTCTCATTCATTTTCAACTGAAAATGAAAAATTACAATATAATATTCATTTCAAAAGATCCACTTCAAACTTTCAGAATTCCTTATAAATTAAATCAATGTTTTCCATTCAGTCGATGATGAATCTCCACTATAGCTATGTGCCCTAGCCCTAGACTCTAGTGTGGGTTAAAAGAGGAATGATAATATTAGAGACTGGCAGGTCACCTGTACTCCGCAAGGGTCTTATTTAAAACTTGACAAACTGACCGAGTGGAATCTTAAAGTGTTTGAAAAAAGCCTATAACCATTATCGGTGAATTAAGAATCTATATGCAATATTTCAAGTTAATCAGTCCAATAGTTCAGTAGTTCAGACGTTATGATGCATCATTTGTGAATTTCCTATCCCGTACGTGTATAAGCCAATTCTTTCCTTTATTATAGTATAGTGTATAGATGAGAGGACCACCACAATTGCTTTTGATGCTCATAACTATCACATACTAGAGCTGGCGTCAAGCGGTCGCCCTTCCAACAAGAGAACCGAGCAGAGTACTGTATGGTTTTTTTAATTTGGAAAATCTTTTTATCTCGAAAATTAGATGAGAATATACAGTAAAGTGATAGAACAGAATTGTAAATATATTCACTTTTTCTCGATAGGGCTACTGCTATTATTGAAATAGAATGAAAATCACAGAGAACCCTTTTATATTTTATTAATACATAGCATGTTTAGATTCAAACTATTTGAATTTGAAAATGGCTCTCATGAGTTGAAACATATTAAGCATTAATCAAATATAACAGAATAATAATTACAATAGAAATTTTTTCACATCAAGGATAGTAAAGTATAAAATTATGTTCAAAATAATGCTTACATCTTTACATTTAGAACAATTACATCCCGCACAGAAAAATCAGTGGGCGAAATGTGATCTTTGCCTCGATAATCACTTAAATATATTAATTAATAAAAAATAAAACTCAATAGATAATTTCATACACTGACAAAAGTAATAGCTACGCTGAGATCTACAGAAATAAAAATGCAATCGTCCAATATACCTACAATATTGAAGGCTTATATATATATATATATATATATATATATATATATATATATATATATATATATATATATAATATTGGTTATAACTATCCAAAGTGAACAAAATGTTCATCTATTAGACAAGAATATATGTTTTAGTAGTTGATGTTGCAATTAACTTGGGCTATTTCTTATTTTACTTGTTTCTTATTGTGTTTTAATAGTAAATCAATAATTGTACTTCACTCCTGCTATTATTATTAATAATATTCGCTCGTTATTTTTATCCTATTAAGCGAGCAATTTCTGCATTTTTATATCTGGTTATTTATGTTCAACGGATCTCGAAAACGGCTCTAACGATTTTCACGAAATTTGGAACATAGTAGGTTTATGATATAAAAATTCGATTGCACTAGGTTTCATCCTTGCTAAAAGTCACTGAACGACACTAAAAGGATAATTCATCCTTGGCTGAAACAGCTGAGACTTTCGTCGTCTGTGGATAGTAAATTTTTAAGGTGAGTGAGCGAGTATGTGAAAAATCAAAATATCGCATCCCCGAAATTCATAAGATGACATATTATAGCAAGCTGTGAATTATAAACACGATCATTTTAGAGAATTGTGTTCTGTTTATCAATAAATGAAAATAACGAGCGAAGCTCGGTGCCCCGATATTTTATTGATAAACAGAACACAATTCTTCAAAATGTTCGTGTTTATATTTTACAGCTGGCTATACATCAGCTTATGAATTTCAGGGATGAGATATTTTGATTTACCACAGACGCACTTGCTCACTCACTTTTTACTATCCACAGACGGCGAAAGTCTGAGCTGTTTTTCCAATGATGAATTATCCTTTTAATGACGTTCAGCGAGTTTTCCCAGGGATGAGACCTAGTGCAATAGAATATTTATATCATAAACCTACTATGTTCCAAATTTCGTGAAAATCGTTATAACCGTTTTCGAGATCCGTTAACATAAATAACCATAAATAAATATAACCAAATATAAAAATACAGAAATTGCTCGCTTAATAAAATAAGATATTAGTACCCTTCCTCTTGTTGGTGGAGAGTAACAAACCGAAATATTTTTTAACGCCACTGTTCAATCAAATACGCCCAATATTCGGGATCAAGGTGAATGAAACCGTTATGGGTTCAGGTGGGCTAAGCAGTTCAAACTTCAAATTCCCTCTTTCCTCTTGCATACAGTATTATTCAACGAATGATACTCATAGTGGGATAACACTACTTACTTCAAATGCTTACTTTCAACTCCAATACTGCATTATTTAAAGAAAGGCAGGTTTATTGGAATAGACAATCCAAACTTCATATATTCACTCAACATTCCATTGCTGCTTTTTAAAAGAATCGAAATTCTCTTCAAAAGACAAATCAAAATTCAGTTTCTCATATTTTGCAGTGAATAACCTCTAAGGAAGGAAATCCAGGAAAGGAAGACAACAACAGCAAGCGGGTGAGGCTGCTATACATTGAAGACTTGTGCTTCTTTACCAATTGCAAGTTTTTGCCAAGTTTGTCTTCCTTGGAATTCATCCGATGCTTCTGAAAATAAGTATGCTCTACAGATACTCTTGACTCAATCTCAGATGAAAGTGGAAATAATTTAATGAATTGTTATATTCTAGAAAAATGAATATATAATTGCAGCCTAAAAAGAGTTTCTACTAAAAATAAGTGTTGAGTTCGTCTGTATGTGAAAAACGTTTCTATATTTACTGTGATATAATAACATTTTCATGCTGTGTTGAAAAACATTCTACGAAAAAAACAATCATTGGATGCAGATGAATTTTATAAATGTGACTAATTACAAAGTATTTTCAATACGTAACACCAACTTAGAATATTTCTAGTGGTGTATTTACGTCCTAATCTATAGTAGTGGTGGTGTTTGAATTTGAAATAGTGAATATTTAGCTCGTTTCTCTGCCTATTTAACTGCTTGCAATGGTAGACACGTGGGATGAAAAACTGTTTTTTACTAAAAAAGACAAAATTGAATTCGTTAATAACATTAAAGATCGTCCAGGAATTTGGGATCATTTTAATCAAACTGGTAGCCGGCAAGAAAAGAGTGACCGAAGAAGTCAACTTTGGGGCGAGATTGTCGAAATTTATGGTGGAAAAGACCTGTCACCCGAAGATCGTGAGGACATCGACGATTTGCTGAAGAGAAGGTGGGGGTATTACAGGGACCATTACATCAAGTGCTACAAGGATGATACCTACAAATATAAAGAAGACCCATTCTATAAAGTGTTCAGCTTTCTGAACGAAAATATCCTTAAAAAAATGGAGTTCAGAAAACTGAAGAAGGAAGACATAGTTAGGTATCCTAAGGCTCCTAGAAGGAAACCTAAGAGCAGAAGGCAAATGAGACTAGAGCTTACAAAACAAAACTACCAAACGGTTGGTGACAGAGAAGGAGAGAGTCCTCAAAATGGTAATATTAGAGTAGAGGAAATCCCAATTGAAAACTCGCAAATTGATAGTGTTGGAGAAGATGAACTCCCAATCGAGATTGATGGTTATCAGGAAGACTCTATGTTTAATATCGTGATGGAAGATAGTGATGATGACACTAATAACCAAAGTCAAAACAAAGACAACACGATTGTTGAAAGTCATGAAACAAACATTAGTGTATCCAATAAATCTAATAAAAATGTACCGGTATTACCAAAAACTCAACCGCAGTCTTCGATAACTCAATCGGAAATAGACGAATGTGATGTTTTCGGTAGGTTAGTTGCCTTCAAACTGCGTAAGCTAGATCTTCGTTCAAGGACTAGGATACAGTATTTTATCCATCAAGCATTATACCAAGCTGAAATGGGTGGAAGTGAAGATCAAGTCAACATGAGTTAAATCATTGAATGAATCAGTATTTTTTTGTTTTCACATGAGTTGATTGAGAGGAAAGAGTTAAGACAATTTTAACTTACTACTAGTAGGTAACCACTCTACAATCTTCTAAAATAGGGTAGACTAATAAGCTCACGCTGCATGGAAAAAGCTGCTTAAATAATTTCCCTCCTCAGTAGAATTGTCTGCTTCAAACAAATTGACAAGTTTATCATTGCAGTGGGTCTGAATACTCTTACTTGATTCCAAATATTTTATATAAAAATATACCATTGATATCAACTGAGACAGTTTATTTGATTTTTCCCTTCATGTGTTATACTGAAAGTGATGTATATGGTATCCATATTGAATAAACAATTGAATAGACAATTTAAGTCGTTTAAGAATTGAATTTCAATATGTTTAAGATTAGTATATTGTCTAGAGTTGATTTGAGTAGTATATTCTGGTGTAGAGATCCATTGTTTTGGCTAAACTATTGTTATATAGAAATATTACTTGAGTAGAGATTTCCCAACTCAAGATGAGCATTTGATGACTTACAGTTTACAGTACAGCATACGTACATTTTGTGTGCATATTTACTTTCACTTGCCATTTATTATATGTACCATTTGGCTCCTGAAATATGAATTTCAATGTTAATTTTGTCATGGAGACATCATTAATTGATAAATGTTCCAGAAAAAATGTTTTATTGTTCCAAATTATCATTGTTCTCTTTATTTACCTACTCACAATTCTAGTGGGCGAGTAGACCTAATGTCATAGACATCTATCAAAACATCTTTCTAGATTACGGACTAATGTGATGCATGTAGATGTAATATAGTATATTTTTATATTGTAAATAATAATATAATTTAGTATGTTTAATATTTTTTTGAATAAGAATAATTTATTATGTATTCATTATTTACTGTTGAAATGATAGTTATAAGGCAAATACAAAAATGTTTCCCCAAAGACATTTGAAAATAAATTTGAATGATTGAATAACTGAGTATTGAAAATGAATTCTTATTTATGTACTATATAATATCTTATTTCAGCTGCGGTACTGTAATATTTTTTCCTGTAAGCACCTGTTTATTTATTTATTTATGTATCACATTGTGTACAAATACTTACATGAGGAAAGGCACAACAGGCTCATGCCCAAAACTGTCCCACTTCCAATTTATATACTGTCTGTCCAAATCAAAATGTTGGTTATGTCACTTTCACTTTTCAAAATACAACTTTCGCTCTTCAATACTCAGATAAACGAGCAAATTTTTAATCAAATAGATACTATTAGAGTAATACTCGAATAATATTGAAAATAGTTTATTGGATAAGAAACTACACTTACTTCCATTGCACAAGTTTAATTCCAGTGTAATTAATTTATCTTAAAGATATAGCATAAGAGGTTCTATTAATATACAGGAAAAGGTTCCTATACATTAAATACAGTAAATAATTTTAACAAAGCTTACTTTACTAAGCAATTCCAGTTTGTGCTACATTTACTTGTATAGACGGACGTTTTAACAAATTTCTGAGACAGTTTTTTTTTCAAACAGATAGATGTGATGTAGTTTATTTACATACGATACAAGGATTAACATGAAAAATAAAAAACTATCCTCTCTAATCTAAACATTCTGGAAACAAATTTATTAGATACCTATTACTCATTGTTGATTTTATATTGAATAAACTTTACAATAAGTTATGAAAAAGAGAAAACCGGCTTTTGTTTCATCTCTTTCTGTAACTTATTTAATAAGCTCTTACTTAGGATTCTTATTTATAAACTTTGCCTAGTCTTAGGCCCGCCGCAAAGTAGACCCACGCTAATCCACGAAAAGCAACCCACGCCGTGGGATGTTTTGTAAACCATTCCTATAGAATTATTCATAATCAATCAGCTGACAAGTGGATTACTCATTGCATGTATTAAACAGATATCTGGAGAAGCCTAGCAATGGTTTACATAACATCCCATGGCTTGGGTTGCTTTTCGTGGATTATCGTGGGTCTACTTTGCGGCGGGCCTTAATGTGTGATCACATTGGATTCGTGTAAATATTCAAGTGCAAGCTTTTTGGTTATGCATGACCAAGCGTGCTGATGAGAAACAAAATCTGGAAAAGCAATAGGAACACCCACACTGAACCCGTGCTCTTGCTGGTTACGTTCAGAGTGAGCAGTTAAATGCAAGTCACAACGTCTTTCAAAGGCACATTTCACATTCGACTCTTGCATGATCTGACGTGCACTTGCACATATTACACGCATTCAATGTGATCACACCCTTAGGAACTTAGCAACTAGTACTTGCCGGTTGCACAAAAGCCGGTTAAATTTTAACCGTGTTTAATTTTTACGAGAAGCAATCAGAGAAGCCTTCTCTGATTGGTTCTCGTGAAATTAATCACGATTAAAATTTAACCGGCTGTTGTGCAACCGGGCCAAAGTGTTAAAATCGTTCTATGCAGAAGTATTCTAAAACGGAATCTATTTTATAAATTTTGATGATTATTTTGGGGGTTTTACATTTTGCGATTTCCGACTCAGGAAAGTTCAAATATACGACCCTCAATATCTATTGAACGTGGGAGATTTCCAAACAATACTCAAAAACATTCAATAAAAACCTTTAATGATGTTTATGGTGACTAGCACCGCATTCATACACATTTGAGTATAGACAATAAATTAATAATAATTATCGAGTGTAATATCAAAAGGCGTTTTATTGTTTGGTAATAATTTAAATAGATAAAACTAGTCGCCTGGTCACTTGACAGCCTTCATTTGCCAGAGGCCGTCATTCAGATAATGTACGTTTTCAATGCCAATGCCTTTGTTCACCTTGGCGATGTCACCTGTTCACAAACATAACATATTTTAATAAATACCGATAATAAGATAAAGAATTGAGAAGATAGAGTTAAGTGTAAGAGAGGGCCGACTGTGCCCTAATTTCGCTCTCTAGGAAACATAAAGGCAGTCGTCATTCTATTATATTCTAATAATCTGAGTTTGTGAGAGAATATTGAAGAGTCCGCCTATTATTCCTCTTCCAATATCATTATGATGAGTGATTTTGTACAAATTGATAAATACATACATACCAATTAATTATAAATGAAATAATAGAATGGATTGCAGTTGAAATTCAAAATTATCATTTCACTAATGAATATTTTGAATCTATTACTAATGTGTTCCGTTTCAAGTTTAAACCATCAGCTGGGCTGATTCAGTTTAAACTATGTTTGAACATTTATTTGCATATTTTATGAGTGAATGTTGCTGGTTAAAGCTGGATTTCCAATGAAATGTTAGAAAAGCAAATCACTGCACCACATAGCAATATCAGTGAAAGTAACCGGCACATTGAAAATATAATTCCCATTCGTTCTTATTGGACTATTTCCACTCAGCCCAGCCAAGTATGAATTGGTTTTATTGGACATGATATCCTCAATTATATAGCTTACTGATATGTGGGAGTCCAGGTTTACACCAACCAGGATAAAGCACATTAACCCTAAAGCTTGGTTTCCACATATCAGTACTAGTTTCCGTGTCCGGTTCAGTGAGAATATTATCCCCATGAGTTCTAATGGAACTATTCATACGTGTTCGGCCGGGCTGAATGAGAATAGTCCCATTACACAACAAATACAACAAGAGCAAGCGGCGCTTTGTAGTGCAAGTCAGTTGATGGCTGCTTTCATACTTACGGATTGTCGCAGTCGGGGTGGGCCGACACTCAGAATTATTGCCCTCTGGCTAAGTGCCAATCGACACGGAAACGCGACTAGGTGCCACCCCGACTACTTGACACCACGTCAACCTGTCCCCTTTTAAAACAGGTTTTTAGGGGACAAGTTGACGTGAGCCATCCCCATCTACTTGTCTCCTTGCTAAGGAGGTGACAACTAGTCGGGGGAACACTCTGACGCGAGGTGTCGAGTTATCGTTTACGGTCATGACTAGTTGGCACCTTCGGTCCAGTAGGTAACAAGTAGTCGGGGTGACAACTTGACGGCAATGGTATATTTTTACGAGGGTACAAGTAGTCGCCTATGGACAACCTATCACCTCGATTCCACACCACAAGAAATCACCATTCCGACTGGCTCTTCATTTGAAAGTTGGAAAATGAAGCCAAACTGTTGAGTTTTATATGGCAACATGCTACTCTTCTTAATAATCATACTCATAAAATTTGTTTGAACAGTGTCTGTGAGTGAAGAAGACACAGACACAACTTGAAGATTCTTATTGGCCTTCTTATTGTCTGATTGCCATCTGAGCGCAAGTGTATATAAATAATTATTTATCCTCATATTCATTACCAGACTTCATGTAATACCTCAGTTGAAAACCCGACTGTTAGCTTCATCTACCATGAAGAAAATTTGACTGTCCTAGCATTAGGCTCAATTTACTCGTAAACGGTGCGTCTGACGGGAAAATGTAACTGAACAAAATGTGTTTAGAATTGTGTTCTACATCTGGTTCAATCATCAAAAGGGCTTATTATTCAATTTCCTGTTTTCAACCAACTCGAAAAAATTTGTCCTAAAAACAGCAAAGATTGCGAATATCTCCCGAACCGTGCGTTTGACGGGAAAATGTTACTGAATCAAAAGTGCTTAGAATTCAATTCTACATCATAAACAGTAATAAAAATTGCTTGATTCCCCCTCCCCACGCCGCGGGGGTGTAAGTTGTGCCAACTGGTGCTCTTTAGGTGACAAGTAGTCAAGGTGACACCTTGACGCCAGCATGCAAGGTGTCATGTTGACGTGAGCCATCCCCGTCTACTTGTCTCCTTTCTAAGGAGGTGACAACTAGTCGGGGGGACACCCTGTCGTAAGGGTGCGAGGTGTCAAGTTATCGTTTAGGGTCATGACTAGTTGGCACCTTTGGTCCAGTAGATGACAAGTAGTCGGGGGGACAACTTGACGGCAATGGTATATTTTTACGAGGGTACAAGTAGTCGCCTATGGCCAAAATGACCAGGTGTCAGGTAGTCGGCGACCCATCGACACGAAGCATTTTTTCTGGCGTTTTCAGACGAGTCAGGGTAGGGTAGACGGCAGGGTAGGAAGCTCTCCAAACCAGCTGATAATCTGCCAATCGGAGAACTTCCGGCCGTGCTGACTCGTCTAAAAACGCTGCGTGTGGCTTGGCCCTAATTCTCACCTAATGCTGAATTTCAGCGAATCCAAGGACAATATTATTCTGAGTGTCGGCAAGAGTGAAAACGATCTAATATTGAACAATATGCTTATTTGAAATGTTACCTGTCGACAAAGCAGTGGTGCCAACCGCCAACGCATGCTGTTTTCCCTCGGCCATGACGGCGACGATAGTTCCCTTCTCGACTGGCGTCATAATGGCGCCGGGTGACGTCAGCCCGGGGCACATGATGTTCGCCCCACTCAGCACGAACCTGATGGCGCCTTTGTCAACCTGCTCCCACGGCAGGAAAAACGGATCTGCAACCGAACAACAGAGGTAAATCTGTGTTATTTGGCCAAGAAAGTTATTTAAACTTGGAATAGACTTTTTTGGTGGGGATGATGCCCACATGAGCTCTAGCCTTGTGCATGTGTAAGGCTCAACTCACACTTACGCAACTCAGGTCGAGAAGAGACTCGACTCTAGTCGAGAGCATGTGTTTTCAAATGGTGACAGTCGCGGTGACTAGAATCGACTGGTCTGAGTGTCACCATTTGGAAACACATGCTCTCGACTAGAGTCGAGTCTCTTCTCGACCTGAGTCGCGTAAATGTGAGTTGAGCCTTGAGGTGGCCACTAATGACAGGACTATTGTGCTGAACATGTGTTTTCATCATACATGTTGTGTCATCAGCGAAAGGCTTCGAACAAATAACGGTTGTTTGACAACAGCTTCCAAAATAAACAAACAATACAAATGAATAATCAATAATATTTTAGAGGCATATGGGGTAGGCTTTCTAAAGTTGCTACTAGTCATCTTGAAATCTCCCATTTATTCATGACTATTTTTAAAAACTAATTTCAGTAACTAATATTTAGTCAGTAGGCTATTTTTAATTTGCAAAGTCTAACTTGCCACTTTAATGTTTGACGTAACTAATTAGTCTTAGAGAAAAGAGCGTTGCGGTGCTTCATGATTAATACATTTTTAATATCTAAATTAATCGAGATTACTTACATTTGTGCAAAAGCCTAAGTGTGGGCATCCAGGGTCCTTCCCTATGCCTGAAGAATAGCAATTCACCACTGCTGTGAACGATAATTTCAACATGGTCGTGGCTGAAAAGAAATGATGGAATTTCATGATAAAAACATAATCAATTTAGAATATTTGATGAATTATTTTTTAAACACTTTTTATAAAAATTAAAACCATCACTCATAAATTCATTCACATTATAATATGCCTTGTCTCGAAGCAGCTTCCTGACGGTACTCTTGAAGGCGGCCTTATCAACTGTTTCACACCAGGAGGCACCTTGTTAAAGAATTTCAGAACAGAAATTCTTCTATAACTGGCCTATGATCGGTGGAGGCGTCTCCTGGCGACATCCAGCAGCTCACAGTGCCTGGTATTGTGGTAGTGGATGTCACTACGGGCAGCCAGAGTATGCTCTATCCTCTTTACATACACCAAGCACAGGAGGATGATGGCTGAAGAAAGTCAGCACACCAAGGCGAGCTAAGATGGGATTTGCAGTGGGCAAGATGGTCGCTGCCTGTAAAGGTTCCAACATCCCTGAACAACAGCAACCCCTGCCGAGTGACCCTACAGGAGCAATCCATAGGTGATGTGGCGGCAAAGGAAAACAGCGTGATACATAATTTACAAGATACTTCTCAGTAACCAGGACCCTCATCTTGAGCAGCAGGAAGCAAATGCGGGAGAGTCGACTGGTTCCCTGCTGTATATGACTGTTACAGCTGAATTTGCAGGCCACATTAAAACCCAGCAGCTTTACTGGATTTTGGGGTCACGCAGCTCTCGTGACAAGCAAATGATACTTTGGGTCTTGTCCTCATTCAGCTGGAATCGATTAGCCAGGAACCACAAAGTGGCAGATCGAAGATGCTCCGCAGATGCCTCCAAAACCCGCTCAAGCTCAGCACCAGACTAAAGTAGTGATGTATTATCCACAAACATCAAAGAGTAACCGTGGTCGTCGTGGTCATTATTTATCATGACTAGGAACAGTGTAGGCCCCAGCACCGATCCCTGAGGAACAACCAAAGTCACTGGTAGAGTCTGGGAGTCCGCACCACCAAGGAAGACAAGGAGTGTCCTTCCAGAAAGGTATGAGCCCAATTTGGAGGAGGAACAGTTTTGGTCTGTGCCTGTTAGTCCTCCCCTAATTATTTGAATGAATAATTGTGTATTTTCAATCAATACATAAATAACAGAGCCTGCATTAAAATTGGCTAAATAAGACAGTTTGCTTTGGTTTTCGTTTCAATGTTAAAACTTGACGAATTCTAAATAAAATATAAAAAACTTGCAAAAAACACTATACTAGGATTTGATTTTCTTCTAAATCCAACAAGAGGGGCAGAATAAAGTTGAAGTGAGCAGGAGAACAAGTAAACCCAATTAGAACTTGAATAGAGTGACACCAAAGTCATAGAAAGAAACTAGCCCGCTACATCCTCACTTTTTTCTGTTTTTTATAACCTCCGATTTGAAAGTGAATTGAACTCTGGTATTATAACTTCATCAGTTTTTGTTGTTTTAATGTTTTTTAATTTACAAGAATTGCATTCAATGCCCTTAAATAATATTATTCTCTCCCTAGGATTGTATTCAAGACTTTGGCAATACTTTTAAGGAATCATTAAAATTATATTATACATTCAAACAGTTAGGAAAATGGTGAAAAAGGCAAAAAGCTTACCATTTTACTAAACGAAATGTGTCTTTCTTTGGCAAAATTGTGTCCAAATAAGTTTCTAGTAAAGGAAACTGTTCTATGAGCTTATTCCTAATGCCTTTTTGTACAGATGATTTGAGCTGCTGTACACCAGAGATGCTTTCTTTCTCGTCAAATCTGGAAAAAAGAACCAGTTATGAACTTGATTAGTTTACAGCAACAGTCTAAACTCACCTGTTTTATTATGGAAGTTATAGGTGGTATCATATTAAGCTTAGCCTATCAGAATGATGGAAACTCAATTTCTGATTATATCTGTTTAAAAACAATTTAAAACTAACCAGTTAGGATTTTTCAAATACTTGTACATTTGTCTTAGGTTTAAAGAGCATTGTTGAGCATAAAAAAAGAGGCTGTAATAAAATTTGTACCTGCTGTTTAGTACGGTACAATGATAAAGCACGTTTATTAAAATGTGTAATGGGTCAATAAGAAAATTAAAAGCTCTCCACATGCTATGACTTAAAATGATTCAATTTTTTGCTATATTTAACGAATAATTATAAATATTTATGTAGATAAAATGTAAATTCATAGCAATTGGAACAAGACATAACCTACAAAATGTAAAACACTCAATAAATAGAAAACAATAAAGAGCTATTACAATTGATTTTACTTACTTCTTGAACATCTTAAAAATTAAAATCCCAGTGGAAGCGAATTTATGAATATAAAGTAGCTGAACAATATTTAATACGAATTACAAAGCCACATAAGACATAACCGCAATCACCATGAAAAAATGGAATGGCGGTGTCACTGCCTTCTGTACACAAATCTGATTCCTTGATTTCAATTAATCGTTGCTCTTCCTCAAAACAAAATGAATTTTTGTTTTTGTACTTTGTACTGCGATTTTGAATTTGAGCAAGTGCCGCAATATTGTGAAATTTGCATAACAAGTGATGGAATCAAGTGATTTTTTAAATAATTGATAAGTTTTATTTGTATGAGCCAAAGTTCCCAGTTGACAGTTGTTAAAATGTATGTTTAGACTTCCAAAGTGTTATCTTTATTTTTGAGGTTATCTCATGCAGTAAGAATTTAGCTCTATGACATTATTAAATTGAAATATTACCTTTATCAGCTTTGGGTTGATAATAATTAATCCAGAGCTACACAGAATTTTTGACTGATATCTACAGCAATAATGTTGTCAATTAGAATGACAGCTTTAGTAGGCATAGTAGAATTTGAGTTCATGTAAATATTCAATGAAAGAAAGTAAAAAATCATATACCGTTGTTGTATATTAACTCAAATTCAGCGAACAATTGTTTTTGTTGGAGGGCATTAATGTGCGCATTACTAAACACTATAGGGTCGCCAGCCAGGTTGCAAAATTGTGTTGTCCTAGAAGGGCTTTTTTACGTCTCGGCCACTAGTGGGTCGCAATAGGCTTGCTGGAAATTTAGTGAGACCAGCAGTGACCAGGATTAGCTGCCTGGCTAGCAACCCAAGTGACACCAGCGTGCCGGGTACCGGCAACAAAATCTGGAGGCAGTTCGCCAAAATTGGTGACTAATGTAATGAGACTGGTGGCTTAATGTGTTACGAGCCTTATGGCCCAACTAGACCCAATATGGTATGAATCTTGGCCTAAGATATGAATCTTTTCAGCTCGTTAACAGAATGCATTGTCTCTCATGGAGTAAACTATACAAGCAAAATAGATGCTTCCAATATAAGGTCATGCATTCTGAAGACGCGGTAAATAAATCCAGCACGTCTATTCCGCTTGGAGTCTCTCCAATTGCAATCTCTCAGCAATGACTTGAGCCCAGAGAGTAAATAGTATAAATAGATTTAAATAGTAGAAATTTGAAATGGGACAGTTTTGGGCATAAGCCTTTTTTCATGTCAAGTATTTGTAAACAATGTGATAAATATATAGGTTACTCAGAAAGTATACATTCAATACTCTGCTCAAGCCGCGTGTCTTCTGTGAGGCAGCTTGACTCGTCGCTAAGGAATTGTACCTTCAGGGCGTGTGTTCAAAGAGAGCGGTTAGGCGGTCCATGTTCTTTCTTTGGGCTAAATGGCGGCCGTCAAATACAAGCGATCTGGTTGCTGAACACTACCTGACAGAGATCTAGTAGCTGTAGCTTCAGTATCAATATTATAAGAATATGATTAATCTCTATCACTCTCGTACTAATTTATTCAATAATAAATTCTGTTTCCAGAGACTCGAAACGCCTGACCGCTCTCTGTGTTCACCCACCATTTTTTTGAACAAGTAGATTAATACACATTAAGATCTTTTTTTTTGTGAGAGAACAAAATTCAGACCCTGGAGGAATATTCAAAAACATTGAGAAGAACACTATCATTGGAGTAGCTTGTATTAGTCCTTCGTTCACATTGATCAATGTATTTTGATTCAAATAATATGAAAGTATTCTTCAGTATCTCCTACCCTCAAACAAGTGTGTTCTTTTCCTCTAAATTAATTGTGTTCTAATTCAATACCAAGCATGGGCTTTATTTAGTTTTTAAATCTGAAAATAACATCAAAATTCTATAATAATTATTTATAAAACTTGAATTTACAGGCTTTGAAACAACCTGACTTCGGTCTCATACGATGTGTAACCATCTACAGATGAAGTGAAAAAAAACAATCATCAATACTTTTCCATTGAGATGGATAAACTAGGAAGAGCGAAAAAGCTGGGTAAAGTTGAAGTAAGTAAAGCTGTTCATACTTTATACTACTTACTTCCATCGTCAGTACCTCTATCATTTGTAATGACCACAAACCTATTTGGAGAACTGATATGATCCTTGTCATATAAGTTGACTTGGTTTGATTTTGAGTTTGAGTCCTTCATGAGGGTGAGAACCCCCTTAGACTCAGGTCTCAGGACTTACGGTCAAGAAACTAAAAAGACTTGTCAGTAACAAATAGTTACAAAAGTGCCAGATACACACATCACGTATTGACAAAAAATAAAACACAAAATAATAAAAAATTTGAGCTTATCAGGCCGTTATCCAACATGGCAAACTTACGCAGGTATAAAAACGGATCAATAGCAGACGCCTCAATGTCCTCTGGAACCACACAGTAGGTAGATCTCTTGCCAGTATTGGTAATTTGTTGTAGAGTCTGATACCTGCTCTTATGTCTTAGGTACTTATAGCTTATGTCAAAAAACAATCAATTACACTCGAGTTGAATTTAAGAAACTTACAATATTGACGATAAAAAACGATTAAGTTCAATATTTTTTTCAAGCCAAGTGCATCAATTAATGCAGTTGTAGAGTCAGCTAGGGAACAAACTAAAGACTTTGATGAAAATGACTATCTAATTGTACTGGGTGGCTCAAATAATATAAATGAACCTAACTTGAATCATCTTCCTCAAGTAACAGAAAAAATCAAGGAAATTGTGCCACTCAGCAAAAAAACAAACTTAATAATAAGTACTATTCCTAATAGGTTTGATAGGCCAGAATTAAATGAAGCAATCAATTCGACAAACAAATCAATCCATAATACAATCAACAGCCTAAAAAATAAGAATTCTAAACAACTGGGATTTGTTTTCTAAATGAAAGGCTGAAAAGACATAACTTCACTAATCATGGGTTGCATCTAAATCGATCTGGCAAAGTAATCTTTTGTAATAGATTGGCAGAGCTGATTGAAAGCCGTTTGCAATCCTCTGGTTTAAAAACAGTCAAAAAAACAAATAACGATTTTTTAGTAAATTGGCTCAAAACAGGGAAAGGGAAATAGCTACAAATGCTAGAGATAGAGTAGCACAAGATGGTAAGGTTTTTAGTATTTATCATCAAAATATTCAGTATCTTCGCAACAAAATTGACAGATTAGAAGTATTTCTTAAACAGGAGGATCCTGACATTGTTATTTTCACAGAGCATGGCTTAAAAATAAAGGAAATAAATCAAGTTAGGATTCCAGGCTATTCACTGAGATCAGAATTTTGTAGAATAGCTCATAGAAGTGGTGGTGTATGTATATTCACTAGCAATGCTAAACATACCCAAACTTATGAACTGGATTTTGTTAAGAGATTTTCTGTTGAGATGGATTTAGAGGTGACGGGACTAAGGTTAAAAATTGATGATCGATTTGAGGTAGCAGTGTTAGGTATCTATAGGTCACACAATGGAGACTGGCAAAAATTTTGTGAGCTGCTCCATACACTTTTGGAAATTACAACCGCTCGTTTCACAAATGTTATAGTAGTAGGAGATTTCAATACCGATTTTGCCAGGCAGGATAAAATGACAGAGGATATTAGAGATATTATTAATATGAATAATTTAGAAATTAAGGTCCACGAATATACAAGAGTAACTCGAACTTCACAGACAATTATTGATAATATCCTCACAAATATAGAAGGTTGTAATGTCAGGTTAGGTAGCTCAGATCTATCAGATCATAACTATCAAATTTTAGATGTTAAGTTGCAGGGCCAGAATCCAAGCAGAAAAAAACTTTTGTGAAAGAAATTCAGCAATATGAGCTAGGAAATATAAATTGTTTGAAGCAGGAACTGCTTCAAGAAAATTGGAGTAGTGTTTATAACAGTTGTAACCTAAATTACAAATATAAGCAATTCATTGATACTCTAAGATTTCACATTAGTGTATGCTGTCCAATAAAAAAGTCAAAGTAAAAAGTAAATTGAACAAAGTAGATGAATGGATAACTGAAGATATTCTTACTCAAAGAAATATTGTTAGGGAAGCTTATGAGGAATTTAAATTAGTGAGGGATGTTCCGAGTGAAGTCAAATACAAATGTCTAAAGAAAAACTATGCAAAGAAGTGAGGAAAAGCTAAGTGTAAGAAAACAGCTGAAATATTAACAACTAGTACCAATTTTAACTCTACTGTTTGGGAGGTAATTAATAGAAATAGGAGAGCAGCTCAAAAAGATACAGTTACTAATGTCCCTAGGATAATCGATGAACATGGAAATTATATGGATGATAGTATAGACATTTGTAACTTTTTCAATAAGTATTATCAACAGGTTGCATATAATCTCCAAAAGTCACTGAACACTAATACTTGTAATACAACTACATTAATTCTGAGCCAATTGAAAAGGTATTTAAATTTCATCCATTATCAAGAGATGAGTTGTCAAGATAATAAAAAATTTGAATAACAAAAAAACAGTAGGATTGGATGGGGTCTCAAGCAAAATTTTAAAAGAATGTGAAAATGAATTACTGGACCCTTTATTGCATCTCCTTAATACTTCACTAGAGCAGGGTATTTTCCCTGATGATCTGAAACAAGGAAAAATTTTGCCAATTTTCAAGAGCGGTGATTCTGAAAGAGTTGAAAATTATAGACCCATTAGTATTCTAAATGTAATAAGTAAAATTTTTGAAAGAGTAGTTTTAAATAGGCTATTGATGCACCTGGAAGAAATTAATTTCATATGTGATGAACAGCATGGGTTCCAGAAAGGGAAATCTACTAAGACTGCAATAGTATCCCTTGTTGAAAGACTAATAGATATAATAGATTCAGGTGAGAAGGCAGCCGCAATATTTCTTGATTTATCCAAAGCTTTTGATTGTGTGAACCATAGAATATTATTGGAAATACTAAAAACTGTAGGTGTGAATGGTATAGAACTAAAATGGTTTGAATCATATCTCATAGGTAGAAACCAGTGTGTTGAGCTTACCAAGGTGGATGGGAATGAAATAGTAAAAATTAAATCTCAAAAACTGGAGGTCCAGGCTGGAGTACCTCAAGGCTCAATTCTGGGTCCCTTACTGTTTCTGTTGTATGTGAACCAATTACCAAAAGAGTTAAAAGATCACAGAGCTCTGTTGTTTGCTGATGACACATCGCTTATCTTTAACAATTATTTATTAGATAGTCTAGAAATAAATGCTTTTACTGGAGTACAGTCAATTGTCCAATTCTTGAAGCAAAGGCAATTAACAATAAATAGTAAGAAATGTCAATTCCTACAATTCAAAAGTAAATATAATTCAGTAGAGGATAGAGAAATAAATGTGTTTGTAGAGGAAAATGAATTAGACCAAGAAGAGAAAGTAGCATTCTTGGGAATTTTATTGGACAGGAAATTAACATGGCATCCTTACATTGAGAGGATATGTAATAAGATATCATCTGGGGTATTTGTCCTGCGGCAGCTTGCTAGGCTGAATGATAAAAAACTACTGTTAACTGCTTACCATGGACTTATACTATCTCATATTAGGTATGCTATTTTAGTATGGGGTAATTCATCTCAACAAATATGGACAGGGTGTTTAAGATTCAAAAGAAGGCACTCAGATGTATAGAGAAAGTGAATAGGTTAGACTCTTGTAGGCCTTTATTTAAAAAGCTTGGTCTATTAACTGTGCCATCTTTGTATGTATATGAAGTTGTAATGCATGTGAAAACGAGTGGTGTGATCCAGAATTCAGATGTTCATGAGTATAATACGCGAAACAGAGCAGATTATCATATAATGGGTCACAATAGTAGGTTATTTGAACAAAAACCAGATTATATTGGTAGGAAATTTTATAACAAGCTACCTCAAATCTTGAAAAGTAATGATGATTTGAAGATTTTCAAAAAACAAATTAAAAAATATTTAGTTGATAGAGCTTTTTATAGTGTACAATAATTCCTTTCAAACCTAAACTAGGTTGAACTACTTAGTGTTAGAATTATTATGTAATAACATGACTTGTCTTATACTCCATGACTGGAGTCTTTAGGACGTAATCTTAAAAAAAAAAAAAAAAAAATATGGTCTTGCGGGAGATATCATCCGTTAATTAATTCAAATTCAGCGAACAATTGTTTTTGTTGGATGGCATTAATGTGCGCATTACTAAACACTATAGGGTCGCCAGCCAGGTTGCCAAATTGTGTTGTCCTAGAAGGGCTCTTTTACGTCTCGGCCACTAGTGGGTCGCCATAGGCTTGCTGGAAATTTAGTGAGACCAGCAGTGACCAGGATTAGCTGCCTGGCTAGCAACCCAAGTGACATCAGCGTGCCAGTTACCGGCATCAAAATCTGGAGGCAGTTCGCCAAAATTGGTAACTAATGTAATGAGACTGGTGGCTTAATGTGTTACGAGGCTTATGGCCCAACTAGACCCAATATGGTATGAATCTTGGCCCAAGATATTAATCTTTTCAGCTCGTTAACAGAATGCATTGTCTCTCATGGAGTAAACTATACAAGCAAAATAGACGCTTTCAATATGAGGTCATGCATTCTGAAGACGCGCTAAATAAATCCAGCACGTCTATTCCGCCTGGAGTCTCCAATTGCAATTTCTTAGCAATGACTTGAGTCCAAAAGTAGTCATATATATAGTATATAGTCTCAAATAGTAGAAATTTGAAATGGGACAGTTTTGGGCATAAGCTTATTGTGCCTTTTCTCATGTTAAGCATTTTTACACAATGTGATAAATAAATAGGCCTAGTCAAAAAGTATACATTCAATACTCTGCTTAAGCCGCGTGTCTTCTGTGAGGCAGCTTGACTCGTCGCTAAGGGCGAACCTTTAGGGCGTGTGTTCAAAAAAGAGGGATTAGGCGGTCCATGTTCTTTCTTCGGGCGAAATGGCGGCCGTTAAATTCAAGCGATCTAGTTGCTAGACACTATCTGACAGAGATCTAGTAGCTGTAGCTTCAGTATCAATATAAGAATATGATTAGTATCCCACTCTCGTACTAAGTTATTCAATAATGAATTCTTTTTCCAGATACTCAAAATGCCAGACCGCTCTCTGTGTGCACACACCCTTATTTTGAACAAGCAGGTTGATACGCATCAAAGTCCTTTTTAATTTTTTTGGGAGAGATCAAAATTCAGGCCGTGGAGGAATATTCAAAAATTGAATGAAAAAGACTATAAATTGTCAAAAAACCACTGATTTATTGATAATTAGAAAGATCGGTTTCGGTTATTACACCATTGTCAATCTCTGATTAACAGAGATGTTTATCAGACATTGACAATGGTGTAATAACCGAAACCGGTCTTTCTAATTATCAATAAATCAGTGGTTTCTTGACAATTTTTTAGTCTTTCTCATTCAATATGACTAATTACCACAATATCAACTTCTCAACTACACAAAAAGTAAATATTCAAAAACATTGAGAAGAACACTACCGTACCATTGGAGTAGTTTGAATTAGTCCTTTCTGCACATTAATCAATGTATTTTGATTCAAATAATATGAAAGTATTCTTCAGTGTCTCCACCCTCAAACAAGTGTTTTCTATTTCTCTAGTTTGTGTTCTAATTCAATACCCAGCATGGGTTTTATTCAGTTTTTCAATCTAAAAATAACATCATAATTTTATATTATTTATAAAACTTCAATTCATAGGCTTGAAACAACCTGACTTCGGTCTCACACGATGTCAAACCATCTACAGATAAAGTGAAAAAACACAATCGTCAATAGCGTTTTTTTTCCAGTGAGATGGATAAACTAGGAAGAGCGAAAAAGCTGGGTAAAGTTGAAGTAAGTAAAGCTGTGCATACTTTATACTACTTACTTCCATCGTCAGTACCTCTATCATTTGTAATGATCAGAAATCTATCAGGAGAACTGATATGATCCTTGTCATATAAGTTGACTTGGTTGTTTGATTTTAAGTTTGAGTCCTTCATGAGGGTGAGAACCCCCTTAGACTCAGGTCTCAGGACTTAGGACAAAAACTAAGAAGACTTAACAAATTAGTGTCAGTAAATTAAATGTCAGTAACAAATAGTCACAAAAGTTTCAGATACACACATCACATATTGACAAAAAATACAACAAAAAATATTAAAAAATCAGACCTTAACACGCCGTTATCCAACATGATAAACTCACGCACTAAGCACAGAGCAATAGCAGACACCTCAATGTCCTCTGGAACCGCACAGTAGGTAGATATCTTGCCAGTATTGGTAATTTGTTGTAGAGTCTGATACCTGCTCTTATGTCTTACTTATTATAGCTTATGTCAAAAAATACTAATTTACACTCGTGTTAAAGTTGAACTCATATAGCTTAGAACGTTCAATATTGACAATTGGAAAACCATTCAATATGAATATGATTCTGCGGGAGAAATCCGTTAATTTCAAATCGAATTTTCCCATTCCTATCGAGAGACATATTCTTAATGTAAATTTCTAAAATCTGGTTACGGCTTTTGTTAGACTGATGTATTACCAGCTGAAATTAGAGCCCTAAATGTTCATCTTATCAAAGAAAATCCATGGCTGCCTATTCGTCGTATCCATTTAGCTAATAAGTATAAAATGCTATTCTTTTTCTTAGTAGGTATAAGTATAAAATGCTATTCTTTTTCTTAGTAGGTACCGTAAGTGAAATTTTTATAAAGTTCGATATTTTTGTCGTAGCTTCAATTAAATAAAAGTAGCAGGTTCATTCTGATTAATTTTGCCATAAAATCTTCCTCTTGTAAAGTTGTGTACAGACTTATGCGCCATGAACACGTGCATTTCACTGTTCTCCAGCTGATGATATGCTTATTATATCTGTACCTTACTGATTCTGTACAAGTACAGTTATAATAAGAATAGCATCAGCTGATGAAAATCGAAATGCGCGTGTTCGTGGCGTATAAGTCTGTACGCATCTTCTTACATTACTTTCACTTTAGTAATGCTATCATCTAGAACAATTACTCAGTTTCCACTGAAGCTCTTGTGAAGCTTTTCACTTATGAACAAGAGATTCATCTTTAATGAAATTATAAAATCAATGTTTCTTCGGGATTCAGTCTTAAAATTCCAATGCAAAAATTATTAAAGCCATCAGCCAATTATTATTATCCATTTTTTCTTAGTCATCAGATTGTCAGGAGGACAAACACTACTAACAAAATTTGAGGTGGTGAGCTTAATTTTCCCAAGACTCGTTTTTAATTTTTCCATCTGACTGAGATTTTATATTAATTTGATTCAATTTTTTCTAGGACAAGGTGCAGAGTGTAGCTTCGACAAACCTATGGTTTGAGATCGAACCCCAGCAATGTCCGATTGTTTATCGAAAGGAGTACAATGTTCATTTTGGAGGCTTTGAAAAACTGCACCCGTTTGATGCCAGTAAATGGGGCAATATTTTCGAGGTAAGTGACTTGATAATCACAATAACTTATATTATCAATTTAAATTCATTTCCGGTCGTTTGTCTCAGGGTTGATCAGAGTTTTAATAAAGGTTGAAAATGAATGATAAGTTATGGATATTTATAGTAAGAGGAAGCCAGAGTGAGTGATCAAAGCCCGAGGAGTCCGATCATAGCCACTAGTTCGATGCCACTAGGCGTCAAATCTAGCTCACAATACTTGTAAAAATCAATCTAAAAAACAAGACAATTCCGAAATGATCAGAACACATCACAAGGCTAATGCCTTGCAAGGAAAATCTTATTTAATTGTTACCAACATATTGTGAGATATTATTTGTATTTACCATTGATGAGAGGTCAAATTCTTCTTAGATTTTATATTATAACAGTCGTTCAATACTGTTTCATGAACATCCCTATAGTGAGGTCCACGGTTAATGGCAGTGGAGAAAGATGGGAGAACAACGTTGCCTACCTTCGGTCTTGTCGATGCCTTCTATAAACGGTAACTGATACACGTTTATTAATGTAATATTAACTGTTTATTCTCGTTTAAAATAATCAATTATATTTTTAAGCAAAAATTTTATATTTTTCAATAATTTCATAATAAATTTTCATAATTAAGATGAAATATTTTGTTAATTATTAATTCTACATTGTTAAAAGACGATCTGGCAACAGAGCAAAGCAAGAAAGAGATAGCGCTATACGCTTTGTTGAATGAGAGACAAGGATAGCAATACCATTGCTAATCAAACACTGTCATTATAACGTGGCCCCAACTATAGTTATATAAACTCAACATCCCCAACAAATTTCAACCCCTATCAATAAGATCGATTAATTTTAGACTCTGTCACTGCGATTATACAACTTAAATACATGAAAAACGACTGGCAGTCTAATTTTGAGACTTCAATTCGCAAGTTACTCACATTAAGGATCGAAACATAGTGGAGCGGCCAAGGTAGCGGAGATAATAGCTGAGAGTATTTTAAAGTAATGCATGTATCAAAATGTCCCTGCTTCCTTTTACATTTTACCCACCCCACCGTCTCCTCTCCACTAGGTTTTGATACATTTTTTTCTTACTATGCAATAGTTTTCTACACTTTCAGCTACCTTCTCATCTACCCTCTTCTTCTCTACCTTCTTTGCTTTATAATGTTTCGACCCTTACAACAAGATCATCGCCATCTTGAGGTAGTGGTTCAGACTATAGGGTGAAGATTAGAACGTGATGATTTTCGGTGAGGTGTATTTTTATGTTTTTGTTTGTTAAATTCTGATTGATGATTACTCTTTTGTAGCCTTTCTTACGAAAAATGTAAGCCTTTTATGAAAAATATAATTATTCTTATTCAAATCAAATTTATTCACCAATTAACATTAGTGTTACAAGAAAATAAATAAATAATACATTACATACACATTTTTCAAAGTTCAACATCATGTACATTATTTTGTAAGGAGTTTAAAGTTTCTGTGTTGTTGTGAGTTAATATTTTGTAAACTTTGTTTTGCAGCATTTGAAGTCAGAAGGCGCAATTGATTCAAACTCAGTAACTAAGCCAGAAGAAGCCACAGAACAAGACCTTCTAGTTGTACATTCCAAGCAATACTTGAAGAATCTCAAGGTGTGTAATTATTTCATCATCTATCTTCACTTATCATACAAATTCGCCAAAATGTAGGAGACCTATGCTTTATCAAACATAACATTTCAACAGAATGACGTATTGAATGTGATATATGAATGATGGAAAAATTTTATTGATACATAAATGTTCACATAACTAACCGGTTCCCATGAAAATATATATATATATTTCAAAATGTGTTCACTGTAATAAAAATGTAAATGAAACTTGACAGAAACTAGTCTTGCAAGAATAAAGTACAAAAAGGGTACGGTACCTTGATTTTATTGTCATCATCAAATAGAAGTGTTAGCCCTGTATAACAAATTTAATAATGTGTTAATTTTGTATTTTTCAGTGGAGTTGGACCGTTGCGAAAATAGCTGAAATTCCACCCCTGGCTCTGCTCCCGAACTATTTGGTACAGCGACTGTATCTTAGGCCAATGAGGTACGTTTTATTGAATCCAGTTTCTAATCCATAAATGAATCTTCACCAATTCAAAGCTCGAATGCAACATCCAATCCAGCTCAATTTTTTATTTGTAGGTTAGCTCATTTTTCCTTTCTGTCTCCTTCTCTCAAACACATATATTATAGACTATGATACATAATATTACATTTTTATATAAACATGTATATACATATACTCACATTTCTTTATAGGGCTAATAAAATCACTGAAACACACGAAACGTTATCAAGTTCTCTCTTTATGTTATCAAAACACATCTAGTTTCAACTCTTCAAGAGCCATTTTCAAGTGTAAATCAAGTGTAAGTGTGATTTACACTTAAAAATGACTCCTGAAGAGTTGTGGTTTGGTAAAATAAAGCGGTACAGTACTTGATAACTTCTATTGTGTTTTACAATACATATGCTACACCATTATAGCCAGTTACACACGCATCGATGTCTCGATGTTTGATTTCTTGTCGTCCTTATTAAATCTATTAGATTAAACGGAATTTGGCACATCATCTGTTTCCTAAATTATGTCTAATCTAATAGAATTTATAAGGACAGCAAAAAATCGTACGTTCAAAAGTTGATGTGTGTGTAACTAGACTTTCTTTCTCTCGCTTCTTCTTAGCCTTTTCCCACTTAGGTGGGGTCGGCGTTTTGGGTCAGTCGCTTCCAGGAGTCTCGGTCATGGGCTTCTTTTGGTGTTTGTCCCTTCTCTACAAGATCTTTGGCGATACAATTTTCTCATTTCTTCCTAGGTCTTCTCCTCTTCCTAGTGTCTTCGACATCTAAAGGTGCGTACAGATTTACGCGCCGCGAACATGAGCAATTCACTTTTAATCAGCTGATGCCAAGCTTTTTATATCTGTATCTTACCGTTTCTGTAAAAATACAGTTATAGTCAGCTGATTAAAAGTGAATTGCTCATGTTCATGGCGCGTATATCTGTACGCACCTAAAGAGATCAATCTTTTTTCCATATAATCGTACTCCCTTCTCTCCACATGTCTGTTCCACTGTCACTAGACTTTCTATAGAAAATTTTATTCTCATTCATTTCTGATCCATTCAATATGTTGTCTAATATCATAAGATTGATCAATTTTTTTTAATTTACGCAAATAAATGACGGATTATTTGTAGGTTTCAGACCGGCGGTAGTATTCTGGCGGGAAGGTTGGCAATGAAGCGTGGCTGGGCGATCAACATAGGAGGGGGCTTCCACCATGCCAACGCCCACCGGGGAGGGGGATTCTGTGTCTACGCCGACATCACTCTGCTCATTCAGTTCTTGTTCAACGACCGAAACTCCAACGTCAAAAGTGCCATGATTGTCGACCTCGATGCTCATCAGGTAAAACAGTAACTTTTTGGGAGGGAAATACAATAGAACAATAGTAATCAAAGTAAGTAAAATAGAACAAAGTAAGTAAAATAGTAATCAGTAAGATAGTGATGGGAATGAAATAGTAAGGGCTGTAAGCCTGTTTTTCCATTCCCAATCATTCTGATTATGTGTTTTATTGATAAATAAATAAACTATTTAAAAGAACATCTTTACTATTTACAAATCAAATCATTAGACACATTTTTGTAGTTCTCTATATTATTATATCAATATAGTACTTTACGTAACAAGTCCGGTAACGATAATTTACCGCATAAGTATGATTGTTTCTGCCCGAAACGTAGTTGAGGACAGAATTATCATACGAATGCGGTAAATACGTTACCGTACAAGTTACGTACAATATTTTTTTTTCATATTTATCCGAGAAAGAATAATATTGCTGAGAAACAGAAACCATTACCTGCTGCTGCTCGAGCTACTGCATTCTATAAACATGACCTTGCCCGTAGCGCCTAGTTCATAACAGACAGACTCTTCGAGCTCAAATAAAATAATAAAGGCCTAAGTTATAAGATTTCAGATGAGTTCTTATAACTTGAAACTATAGCCTACTATACAATAGTATAATGGTGATCATGGATACGAAAAGTAAGTTGCAAACTTAGAGATCGAAATTAATAAAAAATTGCAAGGCTCAAACAGAGACAAAGTTACAGGGGAAAATTAGAGAGAAAGTGCATGGTTCAAATTATAATTTAATAATGATAACAGATTAATAATTTTAATAACAGATTACGGGCTAACGAATAATTCTTGGATAGTAGCTTTCCTCTTTGAGGTTGAGTGGTAGAGAAGACTTGAAAGTCCTCCGCCTAATAAAGAATTTTTCATTCCATTTCTCATCGAATTTCCTTCTAGCTGTTGTAAATATTTGCAGTGGCAAAATTTTTCGTGGTGGTTTATAGCATTAAACTTTGGTTTTTTGCTTTATAATTTTATAGTTTAATAATAATAGCCTATTTATAAAAACCAATTTATTTGTCACATGCAACATTGTCATTCGCAAACAAATGTTTAGTTAGTTAGGATTAAAATTTTTAATCCATTAATTATGGTCATCAATCAGTCACAAAACAAAACAACAGTTTTATTCATTTGTCATATACACATTAATCAATCACAATAAATCTGTAGTTAGAATAACATGGTGATAGTACCAAAATAAAATAGTAATCAGTAGGATGGTAATGGGAATGAAATAGTAAGGGCTATAAGCCTGTTTTTTTCATTCCCAATCATTCTTATTATGTGTTTTATTGATAAATAAACTATTCAGTTAAAAAGAACATCTTTACTATTTACAAATCAAATCATTAGACACATTTTTGTAGTTCTCTATATTATTATATCAATAACTTATTAACTTGAAGTTTTGTGGGAAAGAATTTCTCAGTAACTTGTTTTTCATAGATTTTTCCTTGAAACTTCTTGAATATTCTAAGAATCATTGAAACTCAAAGATAAATAGATATATAGTAATATAGAAAATAAATTCATTCATTTGAGGATATAATGATACTAGCTGAGGGACTTTCAAGTCACTTCGGAATTATTCCCAACAAGCAATGCTGGTTTTGTGACGGTACGGTACCAAGTACCTACCTCTTGGGATAAATAATAAAATATTTTTCATCTTCAGGCAGAGAAAACTTATACGATTAATATTTTTTTTTAATCTATGCTTCATGAGCCATTATGTGATTGAATCGATGTAGAATAGCTTTTAAACACCCTTTTTGACTTTAAAGAAAAAATATCTTACCATACAATCAAATTACAAATTAATAAGACCCCCTTCTGAATACCCTTAGACCCCCGGAACACTGCGTACCGAAACTAATTTTGTTATAAAAAAACACTGCGGAAACAGGCTTTACATCAATTTGTCTTATTCTATAAAATAATATATAACACTTTTCAATGGATCGCCTTCAATAGTTTCATATTTTTTCGAGTTCACGGTACAGTATAAAGTTTGAGTTTTGACAATATATCTATAACCTGTTTTGTAATCAGGAGTTACAGATTTTCATTCCAAAAAAATTAAAGCTATTCATATTCTGTGTTTATCAAACTTATATTTCATTTTGTTGATTGAAGGGAAACGGATATCAAAGAGACTTCATTAATAACCAGAAAGTTTACATAATGGACGTTTACAATAAACGGATTTATCCACGTGATACAGATGCAAAGAAATCGATCAACTGTAAAGTCGAATTGGAGCCGTTCACCAGTGATGAGACTTACCTTGATCTTGTTGAAAAGTGAGTTCTTTTTATATAAGCTAATACTATTTGATTGTTCATCGATAAACAAGTATTTTGCTAGAATTCCTTGAATTCAATTCAGAGAATCACTAGTATTTCTATTTCATATCATACCCTTAATAATATAATAACTAGTAATTCTCTGTAATTATTATTTCTTCATATTTGTTTCATAAATTTTATTTTGGAATAATTATAGACTACTCATTAGAAAACCACTACAGAAGAAAGGTATCATAGTCAATCGTACGAAAATAGCCTGATGGAAATTGGAACCCAAGAGTCCCTCATCACCCCCTACCTCGCAACCATAGACGTTGCCCAATTCGTCAGAAGTATTATAAAAATATTAATTAATTCTCATTCATAATTAGCTTTGGACAACGTTACATGTTCTCTCATTCGGACTACAAGGCCCGCCGCAAAGTAGACCCACGCTAATCCACGAAAAGTAACCCAAGCCGTGGAATGTTTTGTAAACCATTGCTTGGCTTCTCTAGGCATCTGTGTACATACTATGAATTATCCACTTGTCAGCTGATTTATTATGAATAATTCTATAGCAATAGTTTACAAAACATCCCACGGCGTGGGTTGCTTTTCGTGGATTTAAGCAGGGAACCCACTATGCCGTCCGGAACCGACCGTCACCGTTGCTACCGTCAACATTGCTTTGCATTGTCTTAAACGAACGGCAACCCACTATATCATTCAATAAATTTTACGAAAACATTGGGCAGTTTAATAACAGATTTGAGTGATTAACAACAGTATAATTGCAAATAACTGTAATTCATTCAGGTGGAATATTTTTACTTGTTAAATGTTATATTACTGTGCACAATATTGCATATTTAAGTTTTGTTTCTTTTATACAAATACAGTGCTTGTAAAAATAAAGCCAAAACTATCGTTGGTTTGACAATCTACTTGTACTAATATCTTCTTATTTGTCTGACAATTAAATCTTGCGAAAGTGCTAAAAATAGTGTTTTTACTATAGTTTCCTTATTTCCATTTATATTCTAACTTAAGTATTATTTTTATTATTATTATTATATCATCAATTTGTTCTCATAATGCAACTTAATTCACTATTCAAACGTAAATGGAATCGCTAAAAAAATTAAATGAAAAAGTAACATGACATTTATAAATTTACTTACTTCAGTGTCAAGGCCAGCCGCTCCTCAGGACCAATGACCTCACGGAAGTTACTGTGTTTCACTGGGAATTTCAGTAACTCGAGCAATTCGTAGAACTTCTTTGGAGTCATGCGGAAATATAAAAATAACTTAGCATCGTCTTTTTTCAAGTCGTCAAACAAATGATGAAATTCACCATATTCGTTTCTTCTTCTGAAGATTTCGTGCACCCAGTACCTATGCTTCCTCCGTTTCTGTATCTCTTCTTCAGCACATGCTGCGGCTATTACTAGCAATTCCTCGTCTGATGAACTCTCCATCGCAACTGATGCATTTCTTCTGGTTAGCTCCGGTTTCTGACGGAGCTAACGAGACGGGCAAGTGGGTTATCGCCGGAAAAATGACGGTGAAGGCGGCGACTGATGGTGACGGTCGGTGCTAGACGGTGCCTGACGGTGACGGCATAGTGGGTTCCCTGCTTAACCTGCTTTGCGGCGGGCCTAATCGTGCGCCTAATACGGACTATAACTATATTTTTCTCTATGGTACTACTTTAATGTTTGGAGTGAAATCTAATGAGTAGATCCTTCCAGAGACAACTGATACAAGTATCAGTATCTTAACTCTAAATATACGTAAACAGATACGTAAATATAAGTGAACAGTATCTTTACTCTATGATACTTCTCACATTGTGTCAAGCTCAAGTTTTTCAACTGAGAATCACGAAAAATTCCTGTGGAGCAAGGATCTGAAAATAAATTGATGATAGTTCTGTTGAAGAAGTAACTACTAAAGATCAAACCTAAATAATATTCATTAAATTATTGATTAATAAATTTATTTTCGCACCGTGACAAAAATATCAAATCAATTTAACCTAAACTACTACATTATCAACACCATAATTTTTATCATATTGAAATTTCAGTTGTTCATGGCGTACAAACGTACATGGCGTTCCTCATGAGTTTCATAAAATAATTTCCACTTTCGTTGACATGCACTCTACAAAAAAAAACTGAATTTTTTGGTTGTTTGCAGAAATTTGGATGATTCGTTGGACACCTTTCAGCCTGATATCCTGGTGTACAATGCTGGTACTGACATTTTAGAAGGAGATCGGTTGGGATGCTTATCTGTTTCTCCAAAGGTGAATTTCATTCATAAAATTTGATATTATTCCAGAATGGTTTCATCAATCTACATCTTTACTTATTTTCATTTTGAATTCTCTAAATTCTAGTTTTTTAACAATATGAATTCAGAATTGTTCCATTAATTGAATTGAATAGTTACATCAATATATTTTAAATACCTGGTATTTAGAAATCAGTAGTGAATAATAATATCAACGAAAATCCAACTATTATACCTGCTAGAATCACGTTGATGGAAAGTCGTATCATGGAAAAGATGAAACAGAATTATCAATTATTAAAGATTGAATTTTGAAAGCCCTAATTCATCACAAACTGCAATGTGAAAACTACACTAATCTTGGCATACTGACTTGTAATATTTCAAATGTAGATAAAGATTGTATGGTTTGAAAGCACTATAGCCAGTAAGTAATCAGTTTTAATTAGGCCAACCATTTACGTTACACTAAAATGGTTTAACTCTACAGGTATTTCTATCCATTATATCTGTACTAACTAGAGTTCATACACGCTACTGCGAACATTTTCTCAATAAAACCACAATTCATAACTATCAAAAACAATTTCAATTCATTACTGATTGTGTATTATTTTGATTGAATCATAAACTAACCATCTATAGTGAGATTTACCTCAAGTTATCAGAATAAATTCCTCGTAGATAACATAAATGTTTCCCGTTCACTTAATGCTGACTCATGTGAAAAAGTATGATTTTTTAATGGTAGCTCTCATTGGATTTCCTTCGTGCTGTTCACCCTGTTGTCAATATCTGCAGTAGCAGTAGTCTTCGGGGTGTTAGACAGCATTTCAATTTTTGTTTAATAATTATTAATGCTGATATTTCTTATTATTAATGCTGATATTGAAATATAACCATATATAGCACAAGAAGATATCCCATGGTATAGCTCGTTTATGTTCCAATTTTCAATGTTAACTCAAGCCGATAGACCTAGTAGTTTTCTACATGAAGCTATGTGACACTGGTTGTCTCTTATACTGTGCCTTTCTTACTCTCACACGGCCTAAACAGTAATAATAGACTGTAGTCGACAGTAATCGACTTGAGTTAACAAGAAAATCGGCTTGAAATTACATAAACGATATAAACCATGCGATATCTTGTTATGCTATATTTTCTCTATGCTATAACTCTGCACAGCAAAAGAAGGTTCCTGGATAGCCCTCCAACACAGACTTTTTCTTGGTGTGCCAACGACTATATCAAAAAATCTGATGTGGCGCACTCACACAACTTTCCTTGCCGTTATGAAAATTGATCACCTGACGCTAGTGTTCACGCGCATCTCAAGTCTAACAAAGATCTGAGCCAGCTGGAGACAGAGAACCGAAGTCCCTCGGTCATTAGGTCACCTGAAAATATTGAGGCATTGAGAGTTTCAATGTTGCGATCACCACAGTGTTCTGCACGCAAACTAGTCTGCTCTTGGACTTTCCGATCGTTCTATGAGACGAATTCTCCATGAAGTTCTTCATTTCCATCCATGCAAGATGGCAATCGTGCAGAAACATTCTGAACGTGACTTCAATTTGAGGGAGCACTTTCCAGGACGCCTCGCATATCAATTAGGAGCGATTTGGAGTGGCCAGCCCGATCTCCCGATTAGAACCCTTATGATTTTTTTCTATGGGAGTTTTTGAAATCCCTTGTTTATTTGAACAGACCAAGGACCCTACACGATTTGAAGACCAATATCAGGGAAGAAATTGACATCATAACGCCTGTAATGCTGGCAGGAGTCATGACAAACGCCAGAAATCGGTTTACTCAGTGTATGGAGAATGGGGGACGTCACCTATCTGATCCGATATTTAATTGAAAAAAACTTTATAATGTGTCTACATTACAAAATATAAATACAAACTTTCTGATCCATACAAAGAGTTTTATTCACTTAAAAAAAAAAGAAGTTTCGCTGCCGCACTCTGTATACGTGCTAGAAGTACGCTTATCGAAAGTCGTATCATGGAAAAGATTAAAAACACAATTATTATCAAACATCAAAGATTGAATTTTGAATGCCCTAATTCATCAAAAACCGCAATGTGAAAACTACACTTGCTATACTGACTTGCAATATTTCAAATGTAAATAAAGATTCTATAGTTTGAAAGCACTATAGCCAGTAAGTAATCATTTTTACTTAGGCCAACCATTTACACTAAATGATTCAACTCTACAGGTATTTCTCTCCATTATATCTGTACTAACAAGACTTCATACACGCTACTGCGAACCTTTTTTTAATAAAACCACAATTCATAACTGTCAAAAACAATTTCAATTCATTACAGATTGTGTATTATTTTGATTGAATCATAAACTAACCATCTATAGTGAGATTTACCTCAAGCTATCAGAATAAATTCCTCGTAGATAACATGAATGTTTCCCATTCAATTGATGCTGACATGTGAAAAAGAATGATTTTTTAATGGTAGCTCTCATTGGATTTCCTTCTTGCTGTTCACCCTGTTGTCAATAGCTGCAGTAGCAGTAGCCTTCGGGGTGTTAAGACAACATTTCAATTTTCGTTTAATAATTATTAATGCTGATATTTCTAAGTGAAATATTACCATAGATAGCATAAGAAGATATCCCATGGTATAGCTCGTTTATCTTCCAATTTTAAATATTAACTCAAGCCGATAAACCTAGTAGCTTTCTTCGTGAAGCCATGTGACGCTGGTTGTCTCTTATGTGCCTTTCTTACTCTCACACGGCCAAAACAGTAATAATAAACTGTAGTCGACAGTAATCGACTTGATTTAACAAGAAAATCGGCTTGAAATTAGAAACATAAACGATCTACACCATGAGTTACCTTATGCTATATTCTCTCAATACTATAACTAAACTCTGCACAACAAAAGAAGGCTCCTGGATAGCCCTCCAAGACAGACTTTTTCTTGGTGTGCCAACGACTATATGAAAATATATATACTATCTATCAAACTATTCATCTGATCAAATAAATTACTGATTGAACCGTACTAAGAACCTACGGGTTTAACAGGACCAAACACTGTGCAAATTTTTCCGATAAATTAATTGATTGACCCATTAATTTTTGTTGCAGGGTATCCTACGCCGTGATCTATTAGTATTTCAAAAAGCATCAGAGAGAGGAATACCGATTGTGATGCTAACCAGCGGCGGTTATCTGAAAGTAACGGCCAAAATCATCGCCAACTCAATACTCAATCTACACAAAGCTGGACTGATAACGCTGCCTTTCGAATCTGACTGTATTATGGATTTGGCAGAGGTTTTGAGGAATCGATAAGAAACTGATTGGTATATTTCTAGGTACAGTATTTTTTTGATGAGGGTGATACCCACCCACTTAAGTCCTAGGATTTTTCATAATGAATGGCGATTATTAATTCACTTGTAGCATCAGATGAATAACCAACCACTAGCAGTATTTTTTAAGATAATTAAACTGAATTACTAGTACTTTGAAAACAAGCAGGTACTCCATCTTCATGGTTGTCAATTATTGTTTTTATTAATGACTAGCAGGTAACCCGTGCTCCGCAGGGGTCTATTAGAAATTTGACAAACTGAAAACTTGACGTACTAAAATCTTGAAGAAATTGAAATAGGCCTATAACCATCCTCGGTATGATGTGTCTTTCGTGAATTTCATATCCCGTACGTGTATAAGCCAATTATTTCCTTTATTATATTACTATAGATGATACTAATTAATATATTGCTTAGAGCACCTGCTAAAACCTTACTGATTTAGCTTTCCTCTTCAGGGTGGTGTAATTATTTAGTTTATATCTCTCAAAATAAACTGCTAGTCGTTATTCATCCCATGTTACATGTAAAGATTGATGTACAATCCTCCTAAACTCAAGGAAAAATTGTGTAATTTTTTGTCTAAATCTGCTTGTTTCTCAATTCATAGACTTGAAACATTTCAATTTACCACAGTTTTTGCTGGTAGGCTCTATCTACTACTGAAAAATGATTTTGAAGTTCATCTGTCAGATAGTGCAGCTGATGCCCGGTTGCAGAGACGTCACATAAAACAGGCAGTTAACTCATACGAAGCCATAACTACACTTTCCGTTGCACAGACGTCAAAGTAAACTATAGCTCACATACAACTAAAAACGCCCGATTAGACACATGATTTCGTTGCATAGTCGTCAGAATGAGCTTATTTATGTCTCCAATCGCTAAAACGGTCAGTTAAGTTAAGGGCCCGAAGTCGTGCTGTTAAATCCACTATGTACTTGCGCCAAATGCATTTTAGAGCCCATGATAGCTTGTTTTGATACGAAAAACTATCTTTATATAAGCAAAAATAATATGAGTAAATTATCTTTACCGAGTATTGCTCACTAATAAGAATAATAAGTATTTACAAACAAGTAAATATTTATAAGTATTCATTTTCTAACGAGTATTTTGGCTACCCACAACTCATATTATTGTAGCCTCATCACTTGAAAACTCTGACACCAGACCTGAGCCAGCCAGGCTACTTGATATTATTTTAGTGCAGCTGGCTTTAAGCGGTCACCTGATCAAAGAAAGTACCGAGTGGTTTGGTTTTCCTATTTTGTATATTAGCTCAAAACACAGAAGAGCTATCCCCCCCGTTTTGTAATTTGTCCTAAGGATGTGTGGTAACGTAAATCAACATTTACAGGTATTTTGTTGGGGTGTTGAAGTTATGCGTTGAATTATTATTTGAATATGGATTTCTTCCGATTCCCATTACAAAGTCTATCATAGGGTTGGCTTGAATTCGTTCATCACAGACGATTGAGCTAAGCCTTGCTTCAATCTTACGTATTTGCTCTGCTGTTGAGATCTTGATCTCGAATTAATGTATCATGTAACTTATAGTCTTAAGCATTAATATTATTGGAGGTGATATAGAGTAATGAATATATTTATCTAAATTATATAGCTAGTGATATTTAGCGTTTACTTCCTTATAACGGCTGTGGTGTAGTAATAAGTAAATTTACATTATACATAACTCAATTCCTAGCTAGGCTAGACAATTTTATTCTACTATTCCTTTTCTGTATTTTATCAATACTCTATTTTCTAACCTTACTGTGATAATTTATAATATACTTTATAAAACAACTGTGTATCAGTACCTAAGTAATTGTTTTTATAAACTTGTTAGCCTTATTATAATATAGGCTAAGTTAAATAGTATAGTTCCCAATCGTTTCAAACCATAACTTTTCAATTATCAAATTTATTGTACCAATTGGTATAACACGCTTTAAAAATTATTCTTTACAAGTTGTAGTGAATTTAATTACAGTTCATAGGAGTATAACCATGTGATAGTGTGATTCTCATTAAATTGTTACTGTTTTAAATTACCTTTATTTTAGATATTGCAAATATTTATTTATATTACATCTATTATCTTGTTGTTTTTCTCTCAATTAATGATAGGGTTTGCTTCACAACAATCCACGAATTGTTCCTAAATATCTACGAATAAATAGTTGATAATCTATGAATGATTATTACAATTTATTATTATTATTGTTCTCTACCAAAATAATCCACATAAATTGCTTGGAATAGAATTGTTGTACTTTTTTGCAATAGATACTTCAGATGCTGAAAATTTGTTCATGTGCCAAACTTCGGCTAATCACAGCCTTTTAGTGATTCTTCTACTGTAAGAATAAGTACAGTAGTTTATAATAATAATGTAGTAGTAATAGTAGTCTAGTGTAAAAGAGCGCTGTGTTTGACTATCTAGTTCAATAATTATTGTATTTTTCCAAATAAATAAATTATTATTTTTCCTCCAAGATACGGTACTGATTTCTTATTGAGATTTTACTATCACTTGGGTGTCAGTTGAATATGTTGCTTCTCATCTGAACCTGACTGAAAATCATCAAAATGGTAAAGCAATATTGAATAATGGTGACGGTAGAGATTGAATTATTTATTCAAGACAATTACAGTAAGTTAATGAATGAAATTCAACTTTCAGCCCACAGTTGTATGTGGTACTGATGTTTACTGATTAGATTATAAATCATTACCCAACCAGTGGATGAGAAGTTGAACTCAATTCTAGTCCGTTCCAGTATCCGGTTCCGGTTCATCGGATAACAACCATGTGAACCCGATGTTCATGCCACTCTTCTCGAGATTTTCCTTAAACTGAAAAAACATATTCTTACATCAGGTTTTGTATAATTAATAAATTTTCAAGCTATAATAATATTCTATTTCAACAAAAGTATAGCAAAACAATGTTATACAGTTGAAAAACGTCACAAATAGATTAATATAATAACAGAAAATATCAGTCATAAAATTCTGTAATAAGAATAACATTTAAAATTCATGAAATTTGCAAATTTAATTTTTTTTCTCATTCTAACAAGAATTTGTCAACATCATTTAGAAAGCCTTCTTTCTAAAATAATAATATAATTATTATAGATTATTAATTATTTCTGAATTGTCTTTCCTCAACAGTACCTCTCAAGTCAGCTGGAAATTTAGCAAAAAACCTTCGTCCCCTGTAAGGCTAGGACCACACGAGCGCACAAATTGTGTCCGTTGGAACTTACTTTTGACGGCCGTCGCCAATGACACCACACGAGCGTTGAGTGCGGTTCGTTAACGTCAGTTGGCTTTACGCAATGGAACCAGACGAAGCAATAACTTTTGCATGTCTCGACGTGCGTTGTAGAATTTCTGTGCAGTTCAAAAATCACCGTCCGTTACGACTTCCGTTACTTGGTACGCAAGTTCCTCGTGTGTTGTCACCAATTCACTTCTATGTATTTCTACAACGGACGTCAAAAAGTAAGTTGCAACGGATGCACTTTGTGCGCTCGTGTGGCCCTAGCCTAAGTAGGTGTTTTCTCTAATACCCTTAGTCTATATCTCTCAACTGAAACGTTACTGTATTCCTTCCCCGAGTGTTGTAACCATGAATATCTAAGTTAACTTGGAATGAATTCAATTTATCATTCACATGTAATATTGATTTGAAAATGTACAATGATGGAACAGTTAAAATACTAAGGCTATTAAGGCACGCCGCAAAGTATGAGAAACATGATTAACATGAGAAATAAAAAACTATCTTCTTCAATCTAAACATTCTGGGAACAAATTTATTAAATACCTATTACTCATTGTTGATTTTATATTGAATAAACTTTACAATAAGTAATGAAAAAGAGAAAACCGGCTTTTGTTTTATCTCTTTCTCTAACTTATTTAATAAGCTCTTACTTAGAATTTCTTATTTATAAAGTTGTCCTAGTCTTAGGCCCGTCGCAAAGTAGACCCACGCTAATCCACGAAAAGCAACCCACGCCGTGGGATGTTTTGTAAACCATTCCTATAGAATTATTCATAATCAATCAGCTGACAAGTGGATTATTCATTGCATGTATTACACAGATGTATAGAGAAGCCTAGCAATGGTTTACAAAACATTCCACGACGTGGGTTGCTTTTTGTGGATTAGCGTGGGTCTACTTTGCGACGGGCCTAAAAGACTCCCGACATGTCTGTGGAAATTTGAGCCCCTCCAGGTATCTAATTGCGGACTTTTGCAAAACAGAAATTCGTTGCATGTTTTGCTTCGAGGTACTCCCTCATAATTCAATGCCAAAGCAATGTGGGATTCAATCAGTGCGTAGTAGACACTTTTTCCTGTTGTTTTAGGCACCCGTTTAACAATATTTCTAGATGCAAAAAGTGATCTACTCAATTGTAGGACATTGCTAAGTTGCTTGTCGGTCAAGCTGCTAAGTTGTTTGCTAAGAATTGTTGTAAATTTACCTCTTTTATGGCCTCATCACTGAGTGGCTCGTCAAATGGCTGGAATTCAATTTTTGGGAAAATATCCTCGACTCTAATGAGTGTGTCTTCCTCAGTAGTGCTGCTTTCTGCATGCCCACTTGTGGCAGTTGCAGACATATGTTTAAATGCGTAGATCATTAAAGCGGCGATGTGGTGGCATTTGAACCTCTCTCTGGTGCATGAGCACTCCGCATTCTGCACCATCATTTCAGCATCATAATCAATCTGAAAAGTAGAACAAAATGAATTGTTTCTAACCTTTACCTACTACAAAGTGCAATAACATTCCCTTAACTACTAAATAATGAGGTCTCAGAGACCGCAAATTCAAATCATGCTTGTGTCATATCTTTACAGAATCATTTGTACTAGTTACCCTACCAACAAAATTATATGTTATGACAAGTATCCATTTTCCAGTGAGTTTTCATTCACGATGCCTCATGTACGTGAAGAAGAATCAACAAAATTTGTTGACTCGGACTGATGTGCATCAGCACAACACCAGGCATCGAGCGCTGTTTGACGTCCCCAGGGTGCGCCTCCAGAGATCGCGGGTATGCTATAGGAGTTCAGTGTTATGCTACTTCAACAGGCTGCCTGCAGGGGGGAAGCAGTTGGACCTCAGCGTGTTGGAGAGAGTTGTGACCGGTTTTCTGAGAACCAGGGCTTATTACGATGTCCAGGAATATGTGAATGATGACCTGTCTCAAATATTATCAGGCTAAAGTGCCATTATGTTGAAGAGCAAGGCCTCATATGATATATTTTTTTCGATCTGAACTTGATCATTTTAGTGTTTTTTGTTATATTTTTTTTTTTTATTCATGACATGACGCCATCGATCTTACAATTGTGGGTAATGGATGAAAAAGAAGGTATAAAGGTACGATTCTAGTTCATATCAAATTCCAATGTATTCAATTGAAATTTCGACCACATTCTATATATTTATTCAATCATAAAAAGCTTGTAGAAACAGTAGACTAATATAGTACGGTAGACCAGCAGGGGTGCCTAATATCTTTCACTAAAAAAAGGCCAAATGTAATTTCAGAAGAATAGTGGCGGGCCCTGGATAGTGTCCCTTCCTGGATAGCTGACTTATACGGTACTTGTTACTTATAGGCCAATAAGAATCAAAATTTGTCTAATCTCAAATTATTTTAAAAATAGTAAATTAGGCTACTGGGATGTTGGGATTAAAATTAATTAATACATTTATAAGATGAAGGATATTTAATTGTATCAAATACACACCATTTTTTTTCTGAGGGCAATGCCAACATGAGCTGTATGCATGTGTGTTGGTAATGAGGCGGATGATGATGAGAGGTGAATGGACCTAAAGTTTTAGGTGGAATCCGAACTACCAGGAAGCGATTTTACAACTCATGAACCATTCCGTATATTGAAATATGAAACCAATAATAATTTTAACTCGCATAACCAACCAATTTGATACTACCATCAATGGCAGCTAATGGTTGTCAGTTTCAGGTTTAACATTAATCTAACTTGCTAGGGTAGTAGCCCTAATGAGAGACTTGGCCCTGTTTGTTTTCTACAAGCCTATTGGTCTAGACATAGCAATTTGCTAGTTTCCTTTCAAATATGGAAGGATATTATAATGTTAGCCTATTTGTTTTATTAATGAAGTTGTGGTTGTGATGGCAATTGAAATAACAGTGTTTGATACTTACAGTATCATTACGAGAGATCAAGAAAAAATTACTTGATACTTGATACTTACTTGATACTTGTTGTCGTCGTCCTTGACCGGGTTTACCAGACAGACTGTGTCATTAAAATAAAGGCTCATTAGCTAATTCTGCCAACGAGTAAATTGCTCTATCAATCAACTTTTGCCTGACGAGAGCGCTGAATCTTGCACGTGATGCACTTTTTACTTCAGTTGGGAGTCCATTGTAGAAGCCCAAGGCAGCTGATGGGAAGCCTCTCTGAGTAGCAGCCAACCGACATCGGGGAACATCCAGGTCAGTTGCATGGCGTGTATTGTAGTTGTGTATCTGATTTCTTGTTGACAGCTGCTGCAGGTTGTCTCTGACATACATCAAGGAGGACAGGATGTATTGGCTGTGGATGGTGAGTATCTTCAGTTCCTTGAAGAGTGGCCTGCAATGCTCCCAGTAGTCCGCAAAAGTAATGGCCCTGATTGCTTTCTTCTGCAGGAGCAGCACATCATGGCAATAAGGCGCGTGTCCCCACAGGAGGATTCCATACAAGATGTGACTATGAAAAAAGGAGTGATAAGCTGAGACCAGGTAATCCCTGGAGACAATGTGTCTCAGTTTTCTTATAAGGAATATAACCCTGGAAAGTCTTTTGCAGACCTCAGCCACATGTTGACTCCACCTCAACTTGTTGTCAACCCAAAAACCCAGCAGCTTCACAGGATCAGACTCCACTGCAGTCCTCTTGAGGGAACATACCAGAAGGTTAGTTTTCTCCTCATTTAACTTCATCCTGTTTGCAGTAAACCAGGACTTTGCTGCATTCAGTTGTTCCACTGACCTTTCTGCTGCCTCCTCTGTTGTTCGTCCTCTAGCTATCAGTGTGGTGTCGTCCGCAAAGAGGATGGACCCCTGGCTGTCTGGGAAGTCATTCATGAGGAGTATGAAGAGCAGGGGGCCCAATACAGAGCCTTGTGGCACACCATGCTTCATATTTCTAATACTTGATGAGGCTCCTTCCAGTGAGACCACTTGTCTTCTGTTTTCCAAGTAGCACTTGATTGTGCCTAGAACTGTACCCTGAACACCATACTTGTTGAGCTTCCTAATCAGTATGCCGTGAGGCACACAATCGAAAGCTTTGCTCAGGTCGCATAAAGTAAGCGCAAGTGAATCACCACTCTCAAAAGCATCCTGTATCTTTTTAGATAATGACAGTAGAGCGCCTGCTGTTGAGCGACCATTTCTGAAGCCATGCTGAGACTGGGACAGAAGGTTGTTCTTCACAAAAAAGTGGGTACCAACCTTTACTTTCTAATATATACATATTATTGGATATTACATTTTAACCAATTTATTTGTATAAATAGGTAATATACAATAGTATTTAATGTAGCACATAATATACATACCATTACATTATATGTTTTGTTGGGGATACTGGCTTGCACCACCCCTTTCAACCGCTTGTTAGCAACATCATAGTCAATGCTTAAAACATGATTAGAATTCACAGCAACTTCACCTCTATCTACTGTGTTATGTTTATTTTTAAAATACCTTGCTATTTCAGCTAGATAGAAAATCATTGTAGACTTAAAACCTAAACACCTAAGTACCTAAAACTAAACACCTAACCTATCTGGCTATATTTGTTTCCAAGTTAGAGTTTCACTAAAAATAATGTAGTTAACTATCTATCAGTTTGTCTACACTGAACAATAATAGACCTGAATAAAAAATGTTAAATTGAATCTTAAATTGAGTATGATAACAATTTTTAATTTCTGAAACAATTCCGAGCACTTCAACTTTCTTTTCAAGCATGAGCTACAGCTACAGGTGACACCTATTCTGTGCTACAGTACAGGCTACAGGCATCATGGCCGCATGGTACCTATCCACAGAATAGATACTGTGACCTATCCCTGCAACGGTTTAATTAAAAACAAAAAATGACGCTTATATAGCAACGATGACGTTGCCTGTAGGTCTAGTACATTATTTTTTACCAGATAAATTTAATTCTTGTATGTTCAGTGATATATACACCTTTCTTTATAATAAAAATAATGTCAAAGTTTTCAATTTGCTCCCGCCTCGTCAGTGTTATTGTACCAACATAACCTGCTTTTTTCAGAACTTTTAGGTTTTTTCTAATTAATATTCTCTTCTTTTAGATATATAAGTGGCTGAAGCGCTGAAACTAATGAGAATAAGGAATTATATTTGAAATTTAAACTTCATGAGTTCATAGTCACTTTCTGGATTCCAAAAATATTGTTTTTGTCAAAGACCTACCATGTCTTCAACTTCTTTTGAATTGACTTTTCAAATAATGATCCTTTTTTATTGATTTTTATTGACGACTAGTAATTTTTGAAGATCTGGAATACAATATTTCTATTATTTGTTTATTTTTAGATTTTAAGTTTTTGTATAGATAGTCGTTCGTTATCATCGACTATCAAGCATCGATAGACGCAATAAACCATCAAAAATCAAAACATCGACAGACATAATTATCGATATATCGGGGTTTAATTTTAAATCAAAACAAAACAGTTTAGTTCACAGCTTCAAATTTTATATTTTTACATAGCCTACCAGATTTCTTCTTTTGGAAACTCTACAATGAGGATCTGTTATTAATTATATCTAGTGATCTGTTTGCCCTAAATATCGTAATCATTTCAATTTTTCCAAATACTAATAGTAAACCAACAATGGATTCTCCTGATCATTACGATGCTGTTCCCACTTTAACTAAACGAAACAAGCAAGAAGGTTAGTTGAATTTTGAAAAATCATATCATTTTAGTTTCTTATATAGATTCTATTTCCATTCATAATTTTTTAATATTCTTGTGATTTTCTAACCTATATTATTATTAACAACTTTTGACGCCATTTTGTATTCTGCTATTTACCAGCTGTTTGTTAGCCTTGAGCTTTTGCTAGTTGGAGCTCTGTGGTTGGAGTTAGGCCTAGTTGTTTGTGGTTATGTTGCGAGCACATGTTGACAAATAGGTGTCTGAGGTTTGTTTTTGGTATTCGTCATAAAAATTAACTTATAATCTGTTAAAATGTTGCGTCGGCAAGCTAGACTCCGTCGCGAGTATTTATTTCGCAAGGCGTTGGAGAATCGGCGTCGTGTCACGTTGGACAAGAAGGAACGATTGAAACGCAGCTTGGAAGAAGGCACTCAAATTGATACAGATTTGCGACGACATGCTTTGAAGTTTGTTGACAAAGTCCAGTGGGACGACAAAGGTCCCGAACTTGCTGTTGCTTTAGGAACAGAGTCTGGAGGCGGAGGAATCAACCATGAGGACGACGAATATAGGTGGGCCGGTGTCGAAGATCCTAAAATCATGATCACTACCTCTCGTGATCCTTCTTCAAGATTGAAAATGTTTGTAAAAGAGTTGAGACTAATTCTACCAAATTCTCAACGTATGAACAGGGGAAATTACGAGATGAAACAATTAGTTCATGCTTGTCGGGCTAACGATGTTACAGACTTTATAATTGTTCACGAACATCGTGGTGTTCCCAACTCTTTAGTTATCTGTCATTTACCGTACGGACCTACTGCCTACTTCACGATAAGCGATGTTACAATGCGTCACGATATTCCCGATTTGGGAACAATGTCTGAACAGTTTCCTCATCTGATATTTCACAACTTTACGACGAAACTTGGGACTCGAGTTTCAAACATTCTGAAGTACCTGTTTCCAGTGCCAAAAGAGGACAGTCGTCGAGTGATTACGTTCGCCAATCACAATGACTACATAACTTTCCGCCATCACATGTACAAAAAGGTAAGGTACAGTTTTTAAAACACTTTTATAGGTTTATAAGCTTGCTTTAATCTAGCCTTATTCATTAATTGCACTTGCATAAGCCATATCATGTGTGCATTATGCTCGACAGGAAAAACCTGGAAAAAGTCAGTGTGAGCTACTACTCACATAGCCTACCGGATGACATTATAATTATTAATTTTCATCTGATTTTTTAGAATCGATTTAGACGATCTTACACTATCCGCTTCATTTCATAGATGTAGGAACTTTCTATAAATCATTTTCAAATTTCACAAATCTCAAGTTTTGAAACTTTGTATCTGTAGATACTGGTGAACGGTAAAGAAATCAATTAATGCTCTATTCAAATAAATTACTAAAGGCCTACTTCACAGTTTTAAAACTATAATGACTACTCTATGACTACGGTACACAAATTTACAAATGCACTTTATTTTGTCCACTGAAACTTTTTTAATTCTATTCAATTCATCTCAGCTCTATTTTATTGGGCAGTCCAATGGTACCGGTAGCAAGCATTCAAAATGCATACCAGTTTTTAATGTGAAGATGTGCGTAATAATTCCCAGACAGTCTATATTATTTGTACAATGTCAATACTTTCTTGTAAACGTAACAGCCACACAGCTGTAGTAAACACTTCATAGGCTCTATGGCCATTGGTATTAGGACAATTAGGTACTATATTTTACAATAATATTTACCGTCTAGTGACAACTTTAGGCTGGTTTTTCGTTTATGAGTAAATGCCGTCGTCGACCACGACAGGGTGAAGATCTCAGATTGGGTAGATTTCAATTTGTCTAAATAACCTACAGGATTATGTTCAATTATTTTTTTAATCGGGGAGGTTGAGTTCATACTTTTTTATATTTTCAAATGGCAATATGTTAATATTATTATAAATGTTTTTATTCTTAAATAATAAACACAAATAATGAAAAGTTATTTGATCAGCTGTTTTAGAACACTTAAAATTTAAACAATATGGATGTCAACCATGCTTGCCGTCGTCGACTGCGGAAATTTACGCATAAACGAAAATGCACCTTGAGGTCACAAACTTCTGTCGTAAATTTGTCAACCTTTTTATAGCTATAAGAAATAAATGTGTTTCAAAACATGAACTAGACCTAATCCAATTTTCCTCGTTTTTGTTTGCAGGTGAACGGAAAAGACATTGAGCTGACGGAGGTTGGACCTCGGTTCATGCTGCGGCTGTACGAGATCAAGCTGGGTACGATTGACACGGCTGCGGCCTCTGACACCGAGTGGGCCCTGCGGCCTTACATGAACACCGCCATCAAGCGGAGGTTCCTGTCCTTCGATGACGGATGGAAGCAGGATGATGATTTCGAGGAAGAGGAGGCTCAGTGAACAGATTCAGTGCCATCGTCCAAAACAGGAACTCAGTTTACTTTGAGTGCCCCAGTTACATCTGTATTAAAATATCGATAGTATCGATATTTCAGTAAGTAGTATCGATATTTTAATATCGATAGTACTAGTGCACCTAGGTCCAAATTCACCAAAAACGATAACTAGGTTTGAACGGCATTTGGTTCTAAGTCATATGATTTTCAATTGGTTTTGTAATATGATGTTTTGTTTATTTGGAATCAACTGACGCTCAAACAAAGTTTTCGTTTTGGTGAATTTGGTCCTTTAAGGAGAGTCGGAAGGGCCTATACCACCAATGTTAAATTGGCCAACTTCAATGTACCTTTTTGAGATTTCCACTGGAGATAGGCTCAAATTTTTTATGAAAGAATGCATCTTTATCTTCAACCTAATGTAAGAAATTTACTCTCAAGTCATTTTCTCTCTAAATACATTTTTTTAGAAAAATGTATTTTTTCCAATTATTCCATTGTATTTATCGTCAATATTGAAAATATGATAAATCGCCTCAATCACTTTTTAGAATAATGCCTAATGTACATGTCTGCAAAATTTCAAAGCTCTATCTTCAACAGAAGTCTCAAAAAAGGAACATTTATATGGAAAATTTAGTTTTTTCAGGAATCGTATGCAATTTTTCTAAAAAAAATGTATTCAGAGAAAAAATGATCTTAGAGTGAATTACTTCCATCAGATTAAAGATAAAGAGGCATTCTTTCATTAAAAAAAATTGTGAGTCTATCTCTAGTGGAAATCTCAAAAAGGTACATTGAAGTTGGCCTTCCGACTCCCTTCAAGTGAAGTATCCCGATCTTTAATTTGGTGTGATGAGAAGCTATTCAAAAAGTGGACGCAAAGTGGTGATAGTGATATCAATAGGACGCTTTCGAATAGGAAAATTTTCAATCGAGTGTTACGTTGTGATTATAACTGAATTTTATTAAAAAGTTTTATCTTATTAGTGTAAATAAAGTAAACACTAAATCTGAATGACCAAGTTTAGATTTTGACCTTAAAGCTGTTTCCCACATTAGGCTTATATACGTGTCCGGTTTAGTGAAACTATCATTTCCATAAGTTCTAATAGGACTATTCCTACTTGCTTGGCCGGTCTGAGTTGGAATAGTCAGATTAGAACACATAGGAATTATTTTTTCACTGGACCGTCAATGACTGATATATTGGAATCCGCTTTTAGCCGACAGAATTGCGTCGTTGTCTGGTTGTGTGAAATCGCGACTTTCTCATGGCTAACGCCAGAAAAGTGATATTGAACATCACATGAGATTTCAGGAGAAAGTCTAAATTTTACACAATCTGGCAAGGCAGTTGTTTAGTCGATTGTAGCTCAAGTCTTGACTTTACAAGACTTGCACATTACAAGTACATTTATTGTACATTACAAGGCAATTATTGTTTTATCATTATCAGTAACGCAACTAGCTTATATAAATAGATGTTTACTCGATGACAGTTGAGAAGCTGAGTGGCTTGAAACAATTGGAGTAATATTAGAGTCAATTGTAATACCTCAGTTATCTCAAGCCTATTGGGATTTCAGCTGTAATTGTGTGACTAAAAATGTTAAAACTGTTCGCCATTTTTTTTTACAGAAAATGAATAAATTTTGATTTATACTCTTGTCTCTTTTTCATTCATATTGTTACTTACCAAATTTCTTTTTGAAGAATAAGAAGGAAATGAATCTTGAAAATAAGTGACTTATAGACGAGGAAAGTAGAAACGACATGTAATTGGCGGCCAGTGCTTTTCATTACGTCACTTTCTATTTAGACAAAATGTTTGTTAACGGGAAATTGGTGGAAGTGACATTATAATGATAAGTACTGGCCGTCAATAACATGCCTTCTTTGTTTTCCCCGTCTTCAAGTTGCTTTATAGTTATCATATTATAAGTGACTTTTCCATAATAAGTGTAGTAACATGACACTTACAACCATAGAGCTAATAACATGAAATATTGTAGATACTCCATGTTCTATAAAGCTGGGTTCATACTGAGCAAATGTTCGACAAACATGTTTGTTGAAACAGTTTGGGCAAATTTTATTATGTTTGACAAGAAATGTTTGCCTGTGGCCAGTGTGGACGCGTCACCAAACAAATATTTGTAAGTGGGGAGATCAGGGAGGTTTCTATGTTTTATAGCAAACACTGAAAATGTTTTGAAAAACAGTAATTTTTTGTTTGACAAACAATGATTGTCCAAACTTTTTAAAATGTTTGTCCGTGAGCCCTTCAACAAAAAATGTCGAAAATTTGTTCAGTGTGGACACAGCTTAACACATCTATTAATATTTTGGCTATATTTATACTTTTTTGTAAGTTATATAATCTAAAATCAGGACTTTTTCTAAAATTTTCTAAACTCGCTAGAATTCTGAAATATATTTTACCAAATTCATGTGAAATTTCCAAAATCATCAGCTACATCCTTACTAGAGCCGCTGATGAAAGATATCATTCAATTGATATTTTTTGTGTCTGGATTTTATGAATATTCATAAGGAGTCGTTGATTGCATCCGAGCTTAAACCAAGGAACATTTTCATTAATTAAATCGTATTAGTGGCCTGGACACAGTTGAAATCAACATTACGTAATGAAACAAGGACGCTCTCTGAAGCCAGTTACATACACATCTATTTTTGGACTTTTTATTTTTTGCTGTCCTTATTAATTCTAATAGATTAAATGGAACTTGACACACATCATCTGTTCAATCTAATAGAATTTATAAGCTGACGGGAAAAAAATCGTACGTCCAAAAATAGATGTGTGTAACTGCCTCACCTCTTATAAAATTCTTCAATAGTATTCCAAGTCAATGGTATACAAGGCAAACGAAACTCCAGGTTCTATGCAATTGTGAAGAGCAAACTTATCGAAAGACCACTCTACTCGTTGGGGGAATTGAGGGAGGAGTCCCTTTTTTTGCAGATCCAGCACCTCCACATCATGAATAGCCATGCAGTTTTTATTGTTGTATGTGACAGAAGTTTTTTTTGACACTGCCTATCTGGAGACCCCAGTCATTGGCAACGACTTCAAGTATTCAAGCACACATTGTGAAGAAGTCCAATCAATGGCAATGCAAAGTATGCTGTGGAAAACAATCAATTGAAAATGTGTTTAATCGAGGTGACGGAAAGCACTGTAGAGAACAAACCCAGTACCTGATTTCCTTGATGCAACAGATGTAATAGTATCAAAAACCAAACAATCATGCCTCGTTACCAAATGCAACTTCATAAGTCATAACTTCTGTCAAAATGTGAGTGAGAACACACTGTCTTTCTTTCAAGTACTCGAAATACTATACCATAACACAAGGGATGAGTCTGTCTGAAATGAAACCAAAATTCGTTTTGGTTTCATATATGTCATATGTTTTGTATGTCAACTGAATTAGAATTAACTCATATTGGGAGTGTTCCAAATACGTAAACTAATGCTTTATAAAATTATTAGTGCAATTCGTAGTATGCAGGTCAGAGGATGTTCATCATTGTTCTGGACGCGTCTGCTATCAAATAGCATAGTAAGTACAGTTACAATATAAAGAAGGGTATACTCATGTAAGATGTTTGTTGAAACAGTTTGAGCAGATGTTATTATCTTTGGACAAACAATGTTCTCACAGCTACAATGGGCTAATCATAATTTTTGAAGGTTTTTCCCTGAATCTCTTGAACACATCTCTGTCAATATCTGTTGAGTGTGTACAAAGCTTCAGAAAAGTTATATTTTGTAGAATTATATTACTGATGTTTGCAGAATTGGTTGGAAACTAATAACATTATGCGCTTGATACTTTTCTTAAACTGTGGTTATTGTGTATCTTACACTGGTTATCCTATTGATCTAGAAAATATAATGTTTTATAATAACGCTGATCAATATTATCACGTTTTATACTATAAAATGTCAAAAATGAGACATTTTTGTTTTCAGAACTGGAAGTAACTGGCATATCAAGATCTGGCAGAGTACGCAAGAAATCTTCAAAGCTCACCGACTTCGAATCTCCTGATGAAATCGATAAATACCGACGCAAAAGTGACAAATTTGATCCACCTCCAAGTAAGTTCATTGAAATCACTACATTTTAGCATAATTATCAATTTGTTTTCAAATAATTCCTACTTGGCAGCAGTCAAGTGAAAATGTAGCATTTCCGCCTTCCTCCTGCACACTGCCAAGTTATATGAATCCATGCCGAGTTTGAAATAGTCTTTAATTAGAATTATAAGTTTCAAACTTGGCGTAGTCTTGTTCTACTTTGATTTTTCAACCATACTAAATACTTGTTTTTAAAGCTTGAGTTTCACATTATCTTCATTTTAATGTTGATTTATAACTTAGGTTTTTATTCAACAAATAATTAATGACATTTCCAATACAGTAAACAGTATAGAACTTTTCCTCTTTCTTTTTACTACATTAAAGTTCCCTACACTATATTGTTATTTGTCTGCTTTGGCTTTGAAAATCTTTCTCCTTCCTTTGTACTTTTCATCATTGTTCAAAATCAATTTTTTATCTCCTGAACCATCTATATGTATTTCCCTATCTTATCTTATTTTTTAAGCTTTCTTCATACTCAAAAAATGTAATCTTACATTTTCCAGGCTATCCCGTTGGTAGACCCGCGGCTCATGCCGTCAAAAAACCTCCCGTCAAAATAGAACAGTTCCATCATTCAGAAGAGGTGAGTCAATTCTCCATAATAAGTATGTATTAAAGTGTCTAATTTTCAAATGATCAAAATAAACTTTTTAGTCGTGATATTTCTCAAAGTTTTTTGATTTGTCCTATATCATCAAGCTATCAAAATGAAAAAGTTTTCTTAGGAAAACATTTTTTTCTGATCATTACTTTTTGAGATATGAGCGCCTAAAGTTTAAATTTTTGGGACAGAACATTTCGAAATCGGTAAGAGATAAATCCATGAGATTTAGAGGATAGATTCTTCATGGTATTGTTGATCTAGTAAAACAAAACTTTTCTGAAAATATCAATTTTTAAGATAGTTATTCAATTTACTAAAAATAACCAAAAATAACTTTTAGTTGAGTTATTTTTGGTAAATTGAATAACTTTTCCAAAAATTGATATTTTCAGAAAATGTTTATTTTACTAATACTAGATCAACAATACCATGAAGAATCCATCCTCTAAATCTCATGGATTTATATAGTACCTAATTTGAAATGTTCTGTCCCAAAAATTCAAACTTCAGTCGCTCATATCTCAAAAAGTAATGATCGGAAAAATAATGTTTTCCTGAGAAAACTTTTTCATGTTAGGCCTAATAGCTTGTTGATATACAAATAGAAAAACTTAGAAAAAATATCACGAGTAGAAAGTTTATTTTTAGCCTTTGCACAGCCTTAATGTTGGTATTCAGATTTAGTATTCGTTCTTCATATGTATTGTAACTTATCCATAATGTAAACTAGCAGGTAACTCGTGCTCCTCAAGGTCTAATTAAAAACTTGACCTACTAAAATTTTGATTAAAATAGGCCTATAACTATCCTTGATAAATTGAGAATCTATATGCTAAATTTCAAGTTAATAATCAGTTCTGTAGTTCAGACGTAATGATGCGTCGTTCGTAAATTTCCTATCCCGTACGTATATAAGACAATTCTTTCCTTTCATATATTATAGGAAGATTATAAATAAGTTATTTTTGTTTTGAAAGAAGTATTCTTGAACAATTCAAGGAGGTTATTGAAATGTGAACATTATCATGATTAATTGGAACAATATAAAACTTGTGTACTAAGGCGTACATGTAGATCATGATCATAAAATCACTTCACTTATAAGGGCTACTTTATTCAAATAAATTAAATCGATATAAAACTTGTAGTACCCTTTTATTAAAACATTTTAACAACTAGTTTTAACCTACTTTGACAATAATTTTCAAGTTAGAATGTAACTTGAAAATGTACTTGGCAATATTAATTTAAAAATGACCAAAGTAGATCGAAACTAGTCAAATTTTTTTAATAAAAAAGTACTACAAGTCTTATATCGGTTTAATTTATTTGAATAAAGTAGCCCATATAAGTGAAGCGATTTTATGATCATGATCTATATGTACGCCTGTCAATGAATGAATGAATACTATAATCAACATCAGGGAAATTTAAGCAACTATGGGGATATTACAATTTTGCAATTTATTTAAAAGTTAATTTGCATTTTTCAACTTTTTGTTATATATCAGGTAGCCCAGGAGATGAAGAAGACCTGGATGAAAGCATTGGGTTGGATCAAGGAGGAGAAGGATTTCAAAGAATTGCACCTGACTCTGTGGATACCGGCTCTCCAGTTCATGGTTCAGTAAGTTGCCAAAACTTCATAACATCTAACTCAAATTATTGTTTGAAATTCATTTGTTAAAATTCAGACTTGTTTTGGACCTGTTTCATAGAATTTTCACAGAAAGAGCTGAATGGAAGGGTCCCATTCACTAGAACTTGTTTTGGATCTGTTTCATAGAATTTCACAGAATGTCCTGGGTAGAGAGGTGACTAGAAGGATCCCACTCACTAGAAATTCTCTATTTTAGTTGATTGTGAAAAGTTTTCTAATGTGTGCACGTCTATTTATTGATATCAATTATTGGTTCTCTTATGTGTGACTTCTAAATATTCATGATACAGGTTTCTGCAGGCAAGTTTCCTGCCTATTCCAACATAGAGTCTATTGATGCTCAATCTATTTCAAGTTGCTTGTTTCTAGAAGCATTTCAGAATGATTGAATTCAATTTATTGCAATTAATAAGTATTCATTTTCAGTAGATATTGACATCATATTTGATGAATGAATCAAAATTCTTATGAAAAGTCGCTGGAAATGTTTCAAAAAAGATTGAATAGTTTTATCTCCTTTAGTGGAGTGGCCGTAGTCGAGTGGATTAGTTGCTGGCTTTATAATTCAGAGGCTCGGGCAAGATATTTTTCTCGGGCCACTCCCGTGTTTTGGGTGGACACGTTGAGTTGTCGGTCCTGGCTGCCTAAAAATATTTGTTAAGTCACGTCAGAGGCCCTGAAATTGATCAAGTGTGACATTAAAACTCTTGACACCAGACATGAGCCAGCCACGTTATTTTCTTCTTGATTGTTACCTATTACTCAAACACTACAATGTACTAGAATACTACAATATATTATAATTATGCTAACTAAACCAAATTATTTCGAGCAAATTTGTTATTTTACAGTTAATGAATTGAATTTTTTCTTGATAATATTGTCATCAATGTTTATTAGGCTCAATCGTTGTACATGTTGGAAAAGTCAACTAAGAAGAAACTCGTGATTCGTGATGGAAAAATAGTGGGCAGAATGAAGGCCCAGCGCAAGGATAAAGGGGTGAGTAATCGAGTTATAAATAATTCTAAATATTTAATTAGAAAAGTTTCATTATGAAATATTTAAATATCGTATTTTAAAATATTATTTCAAATATTTTTAAATATTCCAACGAGAGTGACTATTTCATGAGCATGACGTGATTAACTATTTTGGAATTACGTGATTGGATCAATAAATATTTTGGAAGTAAAATGAAATGAGCTCTGCTATCCAGAGATTGTCAGTTTGGTGTAAGGGTAAGCATTCCTGACCGGCAATTAGGAAGTACTGGGTTCGATTCCCGGGCTGACAAATACTTTTTGTATAGTAGCGCTCATCGAATTTCCATCTAGCTGTTTACCCTGTTATCAATATTTGCAGTAGCAGAAGTCTTCGGGGTGATTTGCAGCATTTAATTGGGATTTTCGTTTAATAATTATTATTTCGGAAGTAGGAGATTGGATCAATTTAGTCAACTCTGCATGCTTTCCAGTAACGTCACGCCTTGCTAAAATTTGTAAAATGCATTTTCTATTGTTTCTTTTTATATATTCGATGAATAATGCTGTTGAAAACTGTGAGTTAGGTTTAAAATTAATCATGCAAAAGAAACTAAGATAGTGTTAATCGAGAACTTGTTACAACTAAAATAATCGATAGTGAATAGTAAATTAATCGAATAGTAAATTAATCATGCAAAAGAAACTAAGATAGTGTTAATCGAGAACTTGTTACAACTAAAATAATCGATAGTGCGATTATAATATCGATAGAACATCGATAGTGCACTAAAAAAACTTCGTAAGGCTACAGGTGAATCTCGCTATAATTACAGTAGCTATATTACCCAATAAGATCAGCTATGCTTTTAGAATTGAACTTTGTTTTTCGGTAATTCTTCAAAATTATATTTTTAATATGTAAATATATCCTATTTTAGTTATAATAATGTGAAATATTTCTTCTATGTTTAGTTTTAAAGCATCTAAATTTGAAATCTACTTTGTGAAAATACTTGATGACTAAATTTTTTGTGAATTGAAGAACTACAAGACTTAACCTTTTTCGGACTATGTGTTATCTAAATTTGGGAGAGGAATAGCACAAGGTTACCTTATTTTCCTCTCCCTATCATTTTGATAGTGTACTTATTGTAAAATGAATACATGAATGAATAATATAGTTACTGAAGCTATAGTGAGTTTACTTCAAACTATTAGAATTCCTTATAATAATGAATGACATCAATGCTACCCATTCATCCAATGCTGGCTGCCTAAAAAGCAGTCGTTAGGTTATGTCAGAGGGCTGAAATTCATCAGTTGCGACCTGAAAACTCTGACAACAGATCTGAGCCAGCCAGGTCACTCGATATTATTACTTTCCTTGCCCTATTATGCCCTATTACCATAGGTAAGGAAAGTATTGCTTTCCAAAAAAATTAAGGTACCTCATTTTCTAAATTTCTATACGTTTGAAGGTCCCCTGAGTCCAAAAAAGTGGTTTTTGGGTATTGGTCTGTATGTGTGTGTGTTTGTGTGTGTGTGTGTGTGTGTGTGTGTGTGTGTGTGTGTGTGTGTGTGTGTGTGTGTGTGTGTAAAGCTGCGTACACATATACGCTCTTCCAACCCGCACCGAGCACGCTCCTCCCTCGTACCGCCCTCGTTCCTCCATCGAACTACAGTCGCGCCGCCCACGCACCCATCATGAACGTTACGGAAGATGTTAGATCTTCTCGCGTTCCCCGGTCGAACCATTGTTGCTCCCCGGTCGATCATCAATCGCTCTGCTGGAGTGACGTTCGGTTGCGGAGCAGAGCGAAAGTCTGTACGCACCTTATGTATTTGTGTGTGTGTGTGTCTGTGTACACGATATCTCATCTCTCAATAAACGGAATGACTTGAAATTTGGAACTCAAGGTCCTTACAATATAAGGATCCGACACGAACAATTTCGATTGAATGCCATTCAAGATGGCGGCTAAAATCGCAAAAATGTTGTCAAAAACAAGGTTTTTGGTGATTTTCTCGAAAACGACTCCAACGATTTTGATCAAAATTTATACCTAAAATAGTCATTGATAAGCTCTATCAACTGCCACAAGTCCCATATCTGTAATAATTTCAGCTCAGCCCCATCTATGCAAAGTTTGATTTTAGGATTCCTAATTATCAGGCTTCAGATACATTTTAAACAAAAAAAATCAAGTGGAAAAAAATTGAGCATGCAAATCTACAATTAATGTTAAGTAACATTTTCACCTAAATTTGAAACTAAGCTCTAAATTCGAGAAAATGTGATTATTCAATTGCAAACTGTTGGCAACTGTTGATTCTATTAAAATCATTCACTATGAAGAGATAGCAGACCTCGTGTGTCTCCAGCGTTATTGTCCTGTCACCAGCTGGCTCAGATCTTTGAATGGTAGACTTTAGATGCGCGTGAACACTAGCGTCAGGTGATCAATTTTCATAGCGGCAAGGAAAGTTGTGTGAGTGCACCACACCAGATTTTTAGTTATAATAATGTGAAATATTTCTTCTGTGTTTAGTTTTAAAGCATCTAAATTTGAAATCTACTTTGTGAAAATACTTGATGACTAAATTTTTTGTGAATTGACGAACTACAAGACTTGACCTGTTTCGGACTATGTGTTATCTAAATTTGGGAGAGGAATAGCACAAGGTTACCTTATTTTCCTCTCCCTATCATTTTGATAGTGTACTTATTGTAAAATGAATACATGAATGAATAATATAGTTACTGTAGCTATAGTGAGTTTACTTCAAACTATTAGCATTCCTTATAATAATGAATTACATCAATGCTACCCATTTATCCAATGCTGGCTGCCTAAAAAGTCGTCAGGTCATGTCAGAGGCCCTGAAATTCATCAGTTGCGACCTGAAAACTCTGACAACAGATCTGAGCCAGCCTGGTCACTCGATATTAATTTTTTTAACCAATGCTGATAGTTCAAAGTGTAACTCAGTATTGTATTGATCAAGAGACTCACTAGTGCTCCTTGATAGCTCAAAAAATGACCATGATCATTCTTCCCATCCATTGCAATAATACTATTCATGTTAATTCTCATCAACTCATTAAGGCTAAAGGGTACTATAATTCTATTTTATAAACTTTCTCAAAAATATATATTCTCAGAGAATTTTTGTTTTATTCGATCAACAATACAATGGAGAATTTATCCTCAAAATTCCATGGTTCTATTTCTTTCCGAATTTAAAATTACCTTTCCCAAAACTTTGAATTCTATGCGCTCATATCTCAAAAAATAATGATCGGAGAAATTTTTTTCCTGTGAAAACTTTTTCATTTTGATAGCTTGATGATATACGAATCAAAAAACTTTGAAAAATATCACCAGGAGAAAGTTTATGTTTAGCCTTTGCACAGCCTTAAGTTACTTTGCTCATTGGAAAAACTGAAGTTCATTGTTAAGTACAGTAGCTTTGAATCACTTCGAAATTCATTTTTGTCATCAGTAATAATAGAATGTAATGTCATAGTATTGTTTTTGAAATAAATGTTCATGAAATTCGTGTACATATATTGACTTTGTCTTTTCTAGAAAACAAGATTCACTGCGTATATGTTGTGGGCGAAAGAGATAAGGCAGGAACTGATGAGAGCCAATCCAGAACTAGGTAACCTTTTTTCTTTATATTTTCTCGTTTCCAAATAAAATATATCCTATTTCCTATTTTTCTCTATAATGCACATCTTTGAAAAATATTGTATTTATACCCAACAACTGCAAATTTATTCATTCCTATTTTCTTTCTATATCCTTGTTTTGTTTCTGAATTAGTTCATGTTTCTGCCAATTTTGTATTAGCTGCGAACACTCTGATGATATGGATGGTGATGATAACTCTTCAATGAGTTGAAACACTGTTAAATATTGTCAATTCCACTTTTAATTTGAGCACTGGACTGCAGTTTCGTGGCTTTACCAGGTTTGATTGTTGATATATTGACATATATGAGATATTGTTGAGTTGAAAATTGACTGGTAAAGCTACGAAACTACTATACAGTGCTCATTTGAGTGGAATCTGAAATTGTCCAAATTTTACTTTTTTTCTTTAGGTTGCCTTATGTTTGTCAACATGTTTCATCGGTTTTGCTTTAGCCTTGATTTGCTTAACACTTTCTCTGGGTATAAGAAAAACTTTGTACAACTTTTGTATAAATACTTTATAAGAAATTATTTATCGTTTTTACAGATTTCTCACAAACTAGTAAAAAGCTGGGTGAACTCTGGGCCACTGTTCCTTTCAATGAGAAATATGTAAGTTCTTCAACATTACAATTTCACATAATAACCACATATTGTTTAAGATTATTTTGTGCTTGATGGAGCCCACATAAGCTAGTGTAGTAGAGTTTTCTGATCAAAAATTTGTGTCAATTTTACTAATTTACAGTTTCATTAATATAGGATCTTATTACACTAAGGCTCAACTCACACTTAGGCGACTCAGGTCGAGAAGAGACTCGACTCTAGTCGAGAGCATGTGTTTCCAAATAGTGACACTCAGACCAGTCGATTCTAGTCTCCGCCACTGTCACCATTTGAAAACACATGCTCTCGACTAGAGTCAAGTCTCTTCTTTACCTGTGTCGCGTAAGTGTGAGTAGAGCCTAAGACTCCAGTGAGACACCAGAAGTGAGGGTGACATCTTGATGTCCTAACGATCTGAGGGACATTAGTTGTTATTTATTGAAGTTTTTCTGTTATGGGATTGTTAGTTTGACACCTTGTGGGACCGGGCTCCCAGTTGTTCAGGCCAGGGACGTCACTTGAGGCACCCACACCAGACACCAGATCTTGATGACCCAAAGATATCCCGGCTAGTGTCTTAACTAGTGTCCTTGGTCCAATAACTGCATAACAGCTGATGCCCCGTGACTCAATTGCACACCAACAGTGAAGGAGTGAGGGAGCGTCAGCCTCAATAATGGTGTCTCGGTGTAATATGAGCCTAAGATCTCTGTGGGCATGATCTATATTCTTTGTTGAATGAGGGCATTTGTTTATTCATGAGAAACATGTATGCTTGCCTCGTGCCTAGACCTTATTATTATCATCTGAATATTCAACGTATAATTTTTATATATATATATATATTATATATATATATATATATAATATATATATATATATATATATAGTAAGGTTGAACTAATAATATCAGTGTATATAGATATATATACATGTATGATTTCACACACACTCTGCGTGTTGATAGAAATGACATTCTTCGATATTCTTTTCCAAGAATGGACAGTTATCTGTTCAAACGACGATGATTTATATAATTACATCACAATCTTTTTAGCTATTGATTATGAGGGACTGCTTATCTCATATTATCTGTTCAAATCAAATTTACTAATAAAATTACAAGAGCTTTCATAAAAACTAAAATAATAATCTAATATATAATATTGGCGTTGCCAGCAAAAAAAGTTTGTGCGCTAGCAACGATTCAGTTCGGTCAAAAATTATATGTTCAAGTATACATTTCATGACACAGATGTAAGAGTTGTCAAAATTAATTTTAGTGATTGTTTGCGGCCATTGATCTTTAGAGTCATTGATTATGAGAGATTGCTATTGTATTATCTGTTTGGTTCATAGATCTGAAAACGATCTTTACAAAATGATACAGTGGCAATCGTAGAAAAAAATGCAGAAATAACAGTTGTAACATAAAATGAAAAAATATATATAGTGATTATCTGCTGCTATTGATTCTGTTATAAATGATCTGTTTGCTCTTAATAGATCTGGAAACGTCGCGCCAAGCGGCTGGCGGCGAAAGGCATGAACGGTGGTGGCGGGGGTGGTCGCATGGAAGCCAAGCCGGGCGGAGGGGGGCAGATGATGACCACAGCCACCATGATCACGTCGACGCAGCAGTCCACTGCCGCCAAGAAGATCAAGTCGCCGCCTGCGCCGCGCAAGTTCATCAACAAGCAGGCGGGGGGTCTGTCGTCACCTGAGGGTGCTGCTGGGTCAGTTAGATTCACCTTCAAATGTCGCATCAAATGGACCAACATTTTGATGCGACACAAAAATAGTTTTTCAATTCGTGAAGGATTCCCAATGAAGCCTAATGTCAAATTACCCTTATCTATACCATAATTAAGGAAAGAACTGGCTTATTTACGTACGAGATAGGAAAATTATGTCTGACGCATCATCACGTCTGAACTACTGAACTGATTAACTTGACATTTTGCATATAGATTCTTAATCAACTGAGGATGGTTATATGCCTATTATCAATTCTTCAAGATTTCATTACGTCAAGTTTTCAATTTATCATACTTCCAGTTGTATGGAAGCAACTGATCATTTCTTTTAAAATGAAAATTGGAAAATAGGTATGATTGAGGATCTTATTTGAATTAAAAAAACTGATTTTCTGCCGCATCAAAATTTTGGTCCGCCATTTCTAATCAAACTTCGTTTTTTTAATTTGTCAATAACAAGTAGCCTATTTGTACACGGCAATAAAAACATTTTGAATTTGAAATTGGAAGGTGATATACATATGATTTACATGATTTTAATCAGTCCAGTAGTTCAAATGTGATGCGTCAAACATAATTTTCCTATCCCGTATAAGCCATTTCTTTCCTTTATTATAGTACAGATGATGGATAGATGATTTATCAGTATCTTTGAATGAGCATAACTTTTGATCGGTTTGAGATATCAATGTGCGGTTTTCACCATTCATTTTCTCTTGAAATTCTTTATTAACTTGAAATTTTGCATATAGATTATTAATTAACCGAGGATGGTTATAGGCCTATTTTCAATTCTTCAAGATTTCATTACACGTTTTCAGTTTGTCGAGTTATACAATAGACCCTTGCGGAGAACGGGTTACCTGCTAGTAAGAAATATTAAAATGTTTCCGTAATTTTCACCAAAAATTTTATCATGACTGGATGCTATATAATCAATAATTACGAGAGGAATTACGGTCCCAGTTTATCAGTGGGACCAAGGTCTATGAATACAGGTCATGGCACTCATGTTCCTTATGGAGCGGCCATTTTATGGGGTCTTTATGGCGGTACATTTGAAAATCCAATCTAATTCAATTTGCTCGTAACAAAATTATGCATTATAAAAACAATATTCTAGTTCAGATAATGTGAATTCAGGTTTTCAATTTTTTAATAATGAAATTTCAATAATAAATGCTCCAATTATTTATTTATTTATTATTAAAAATTGTTCTTATTCTTGTAAATCAAGGATAATGATTCAAAAGGCATTGGGACAAGACAGAAATATGCGAGGCTAATTTCAAAAAGAGTTTCAAGTTCGCTATCAATTAAATCTAAAAATCAACAATTCAGTTCCTTAGCTGGAATCTAATTTATTATTATTCTGTCGGAACAATAATTTATTTTACAATTCAAAGCCAAGCAATATCCCTTTAACAATATCACAAAATAACACATCATGTTGTTCAATCCATAATGATAACAGTTGATAAATTTGAAAATTGGTGAACTAGGACCCCATAAAATGGCGATTTTGCAATGCATCACGGGATTGTGTCATGACCTGTATGTATAGACCTTGAGTGGGACCACAGAGCCAATCGCTTCCGTTTCTGTTACTGTATTATGAGAATGTTCAACCCATGTATTTTTCTTGTTCGACTATATTCAACTGCGTATTATACTCGTATTCTGTTATTAATCTAATGTGACTTAATTTAGAATGTATTTGTGTTTCAGTGGTGGAGGTAGAGGAGGCAAAGCGGCTTCAGCCGTGAACCTGGTGGCCGAACCAGTGGTAGGTCCAGGCCTGTATAAGGTGATAGGCACTCAACCCATAGACGCGGCCGCGCATCTCAAACTGCTTGGAGAATCATTGAGCATCATCGGCGAACGGCTCAAGGAACATGACGTAATTATCTCATTTGTGTTCTCATTCTCATTTTTAGGGCTACTGGTAGTATTGAAACACAATAGAAAATCAAGTAAACTCTTATCTTATCATGATACAATTAGTTTCAACTCTTGAAAATGGCTCTTGAAGAGTTGAAACTAATCGTGTTGTGCTAAAATAAAAGGGAAGTTGATATATTCTATTTTGTTTCAATGTAACTTATGTTCGTTTTATTAGAATTCATCAATTATTACATTTTTTATTATTAATACTACTACTTTTACTATTATTATTTATCTATCTTTACTCTATTGAAACTAGCTATCCTTAAATAGCTAGCTATCTTTACTCTATAAAAAATATTACTTTTATTATTATTTACTATTATTTTATTATTATTACTACTACTTTTGATTATACCACTTTATATACCTTTCTGCTCCCTTTCATAGCTAACGCTCAAATTGTGTCCGGTTTTCAAAGCTATTCCTTACTCTTCCACTCTATGATACATTGGATAGGGTTTCCTTTTACTCAATTTTTCGCCGTAAAAATATTATATTGGGCTGCAAGATATGACCATGATATTAGATAATTGATTAAGGCATAAGAAAAATTGTAGTAGAGTAAGACAATATGTCACTGGTAACTTCAAGGTGAATTTAACGTATTATCTCAGAGAGTCAAGAGGTGGCCTTAAGCTGAATTCCCGCATTTCAGTGACAGTGAAAGTAAATGGAAGAGTGAAATAGTTATTTGTGCAACTAGTGCGCAAAGTGACAGTTTGCTGCACCGAAAGAAACGTTTACGCCCGAGCCGTAGGCGAGGGCGGAATGGTTTCTTGAGTGCAGCAGAGGAACTTTGCGCACGTATTTCACATTAAGTTTTTCCTACAGTTACCATTGAATATGAAAAGTGGGTAATTATGGGTAAAATTGCCTGAAATGCATCAAATGTTTTTCTGTGTAATTTTATTATTGATAAAAACCTTAATTTATTGTCAAATTGAATAAAAATGTTGGTTATAATATCTAATACTAATAATTAGCGCGTTGTGCTTCGTTGCACCTCTACTCACTATAGCAGCCACAGCAGTCACTGTTACCAACTTCATTTTGATTTTGCTGCACTGTTGCTCCATATAACCTACTAAGTATTTTGCGTTGCCATGTTGCAAATCTGGAGTGCAGAAAAAAGTTTCCCGCACTAGAGCGGAAAAGTGATTCTTTGCGTTCTGTAATCAGTGCAGCAATGGCCACTTTTCAACGTAACTGTAGGAAAATATAATCTCTATGAGTTCAAATTGGACTGCTCCCACTCAGCACGGCCGAGCGAGTATGCATAGTCCCATTAGAACTTATTAGAATAATATTCCCACTGTACCGGTCACTAAGCTACTGTGTTTCACTAAACCTTCACAACAGCTCAAACATGAACCATGCCATGACCATTCACATTAATCACAATAATTTCCGATTACATAAAGTGAGAATCAATGAAAATAGGGTTGATCTAGACAGGAGTTTCACTGTTTCAGGGACAAATCGCAGTATCGGGAAGTCTGTCGGTGCTTCTGGATTCGTTACTGTGCGTTCTGGGACCCCTGCTCTGTCTGACGCAACAGGTGCCAGAAACGGATGTCTGCCCTCCGCAACAGCTCTCCAAAATACTAGACAACATTGCCTACATTATGCCTGGACTATAGGCTTTTTCCAGAACAGCTCAATTGGACTTCGTATGAATCGGTAAAATTTGTTCAAATTTACGATTTACCAACTATAGACTGTTCATCGAAAGGAGAGAGAAAAACATGAAGTTTGCGTAGAGGTAATTGCTCACTCATTGTGTTTATTCTTGAACAAGCGCAAACTTTATTTTATTGTCTGTCCTTTCGATGAACAGACCTTAGAACTAGGATCTGAGACAGTGTAGTTTATTTTTAAATTATATAGTATCATCGATTTTTAATAAAAAGTAACAAATTTGTTTAGATTAATCGTTAGATTTTTAGAATAAGGAACTGTTTGAAGTGTTTGGTATTTTAATGTTTAGTTTTTAAATGCCTAGACAGAGAAGAACATCGATTTTCAACATTTTAATTATATTTTAGGTCCAATCAAAGTAAATTTTTAATTGTAGAACTGATTTTAGTTTTTTAATTTGTTGAAAATTGAGCGCCAGTCAAGTTAGATTAACTAATGTTTATTATTGTAAAGTAAAATCAATTTTTAGATGCCTAGGCCCGGTTGCACAAAGGCCTAATCATGATTAAATGTCACTGAGCCAATCAAAGAAGGTTTATGTTTTTAATAAGACTTTTCTGATTGGTTCTCGTTGCATTTGACCACGGTTAAAATTTAAAAGGCTTTTGTGCAACAGAGCCTTAAATTGAAAATTAATTATTTCTGATATTCGGTTGTGATGGGAAGTTTCCAATCAAGTTTGATCTTTGGTTGTCATGTTTAATGGAGTTTCAATTTTCTAATATTTATCAAATTTTAAACTTCATGGTTGATCTCTGATCAAAGATTGACTATAGTAAACTGAAAGATAAGATTTTAAATAGTTTAGAGTTTTAGTAAGTCGTAAATTTGAGATCAAACAAATTCTATCAAGGAAACAATCTGCGAATTTATATTCACTTCTTTTCAAGCGGAGTCACGGAATCTGGAAACTACCCAGATTGAATAAAATGGTTGTTTCATTTTTACAAAAGTTCTGTGGTTGCTGTTGTTAGTTACTGTCGCATCTCCTCTCCCACAACATTTTATTCAGGAAAGCATGATATTAGATATTTATAATAATATTGAAAACTACTTTTTATTTATTAAAATCAGAAAACCCTTGAAGTTCGTTTTGTTATATTTCGAGCAAGTACTTATTCATAATATATTTATTTCATTTTACAATTATGATCACTGTAATAATAACTGTAATTGTTTATCCCAAATGTAGATTTTAAGTGATATTCCCAATTGAAGAACTTGTTTTAAATAATTCAATTAACATTTTAAATTAATTAATTTAATCTATTTTTATTTAATAATCTATTCTATTTATTAAATCGATTTCTACTCAAGCTTTTTTGTCAGCTACTGTCAACTTCTCTCCAATAAGTATTTTAGATACATTATATATGGAAATGAAACGAAATAAAATGTTATATATATCATATAACATATATTATATAATATTAACTGTAATGTTTTATAATCTGATTTGGGAGAAATCTAATTCGTATAATGCCCATGAATAATCATTCATTCCACTCAAGTAGGCAATAACTGACAAAAAAAGTTCCAGTATAGTAACTCATATTTTGTTTTCTGCTGTAGTTATTAAAAATGCCATCATCGTGTTTGTATTGAATGTGTATTATTTATAAGACGATTATAACTTTTCTAAGAAACTCCTGTGATATTTATTTACAACTTATGACATAATTTACAGGGGATTACTTCAGATTTGTAAGTTACTGAATAATTCAATTCTACTCGGTAGAATTCAACCTAAACAAAACCTTAGTTTACATTAATGATGAACGCTGTAATCTACGATTAGATGCTCTGAATTTTTGGAGTTATGATGTGTACATTTTCGGTAATCAGAAAAGCTCACGGGTCTCTATGATTGAAGTATCAAAAATGTGTATTAATCGTGATTAGGCCTATGGCCATTTTAAGACGATTCATTAATTTTTAGATTAGAATTTGCTAGGTACCTAACATCTCTTTTGCAGTTTAATTGTATTTATTTATTTGTTTTTTTATTAGTTTCTTTTTCATCCATGTAGTTTTGATCACAATATCATAGCCAGAACTAGTTAGAAATGTGTACTTCTCCAATTAGGCTCTGTACATACAAATGATATTCATGATAAAATTAATTCAAATTGGGAAACATAACAGTTTGTTATTTTTATATAGCCTTGGAATTGAATATCTGGTGATTTGAGGCAAACTCTGTTAAATCATTACCATATAAAAAATACTGTATAGCATAAGAAGATACCCCATGGTATAGGGCGTGTATGCTCCGAATTTCACTGTTAACTCAAGCCGATAGTCCTAGAAGTTCTTTTTGGTGAAGCTATGTGGCTATGGTAGTCTCTTATACTTTGCCGTTCTTACACTCTCACCCGGCCAAAACAGTAATAATAGACAGTAGTTAACTGGCTTGAAATTTCGAACATAGACTACCTATACCATGGGATATCTTCTTATTCTATGTTTTTGCTATGTAAACTCAATAATTCATACAAGTAGTGTTCTCATAACACTACTACTTTGTAGTTATCCTTAGAAGTAGTGATAATATACGAGTAAGTGTGGACTGTAGACTTCACTGGCAAATAATGGTTTCATAGTTGGGTGAAAAAGTATTAATACAATTTCAATCAGTATTTGTTAGTCTTTATTTTCATTTTGATTCATCTTATACTAATAAAGTGTATTTTGCATTCAACCATTTATATATAAATAAAACATTTGAAGTTATAAAACATCAAATTAAGAGTTTAAAGCTTTTAGTCGACTCAAAACAAATAAGTGACTTCCTAAATTATTACACAATCAAATTTCATTTGAATAATCATCTTACAACATTATGTTGCAATTGTCTTAAGGGTGTGTGCTGACAAAGAGCTGTCAGGCGTTCCGAGTTCCAGAGGTCTTTGAAGGATTTAGATCTACAACAGGTAGCCTGTGAGACCGCTCTGACCGTTGGCCAGTCTCTGTCTATACAATCTTCGATTAGGGTTTCCGTACTAATCATGTTGTACCAAAGTAGCAAGAGTAAATAACAATATTGTTTTGTTTCACGCCATCATAATTTAATTAGACTAAACAACATAGAAGCATATGTATATATGTACTAGTATAACAGTACATCATGCATTATGACAAAAGTTGTCAATAATGTCCACTATATTGACATACCGAGTATTCTTAATAAGTTTGTGTTTGCTTTATCATTAGTTAATTTTAGAGCCGGTTTCCGAGCTCGGGATTTAGCTGAGTTCTAGACTTTAGAGCCTGTTCACATGACAGCGATTTACGCTCGGATGTCGCGCGGTTGCCAGGTATAGGGAAACACATGGTGCCGTACACATGCATCGCTCGGTTTTAGTAGTCGCCGGCGAATCGCGGCGGTTGTAGTTTCCAGTCCAACCGCTCGGTTGCCGGGCGGCTCGATATACTAGAGCAGGCATGAGAGCATACACATGTCTTCAATCAACCGAGTGGTTTCGATCAGAGCAGTATGTTAAAGAGTGATAAAGATTGAGTACATAGATGTTGTACCTAGTAATTATTCATCATAACCGTGCGCAAACCGCTCATGAATCGCTGTCATGTGTACGAGGCTGGCAAACCGAGCGATTTGCCAACCGAGCGTAAATCGCTGTCATGTGAACAAGCTCTTAGACAGCTGGAGTCAGAATATTGGCTTTCCGAAACGGGGCGTAGGTGTAGTTTTCATGTTAATCTTTATTTTATCATTTCTATAATATTGGAAACGGTTTTCCTTGACGAAATTGAACATTCCTAAATAATTCAAAATATTAAAAACTATTTTCTCTTTATACACTAAAATAGCTTTACACCAAAACTCGAAATAGCTGTATGATTTAAAATGCTTTATACACTAAAATTCAAAATAGCTGTAGCTTTACACTATTTCCTCTTTTTTACACTATTTTCTCTAACGTGGATTACGACTACGCCCCGTTTCGGACAAAATAGCTGTAACTTTACACTATTTTCTCTTTTTTACACTATTTTCTCCAACGTGGACTATGACTACGCCCCATTTCGGAAAGCCACTTTTCTGACTCCAGCTGTTGAAAGTCTAGAACTTAGCTGAATCCCGAGCTCGGAAACAGGCCTTTAGTTACCGAAACAATATATATTCTAACACCAACATTATTGCATGTATGATATTATGCAGTGTCAAATTGTCACTCAATAGTTTTTCAACCTCTCTTTTTTCCTTATAAATCAAGTGTCTGAATGCAATGGTAACAAACCGTCTATGATTCTCATCATGTCACAATATAGAAAATTGTTCACCTGGTAGGACATTATGAAGAAATGTCCGCGTCACTATACACACAACTGTTAACATGATATGGTAGTCAACTGTTACAAACTTGTCCTGTTTGTTCATGCTTTCTCACTATTAATTATTTGTTATAAGCTCTGTACAAACTTACGCGCCTCAAACACATGCCGTGCGCTTTTCATCAGCAGATGCTTATGAAAGGTTTCCCCTCTGTCAATTGTCTATGAGATATAATAATTATGTGCTTTTGATAGATAAACTTTTGGAGAGATACAATGAGAGGTCAATGCTCTATTTTCTATATCTACCTATGCTATGCAAAAAATGGGAACTACCCCCCCCCCTTAATTTTTTGCGTATGAAGCCCTAATGAGCTTGTGTGTTGGTAATGAAAAGTGAATGGGTGAATTGATGAGAAGATCAAACGTCCATGCCTACCGGCCGGATTCAAACCCACGACCAGGTAGCGCTAGCAAAATGAAGGGTGCAACACCTTAGTCGTCTCAGTTATCCCGGCCGGCAATTTATTTAAACATTCTTTTATTGCCTCTATTATTTCACTCAGTTTTATGTTACCTTAATCATTTCATCCATTCCCTTGTATTTTGATTAATTATTTTTCAAAGGTTCAATTATTAACGCTTGAAAATGTTATATATTTGTATATGTAGAGATATAGTAAGATACAGATATAATAAGTATAGCATCAGCTGATAAGAAGTGTAAGGCGTGTGTTCTTGATGCATGAAGCTGGATTCCCCCATGATATCAGTAAATCGATGTACGCGTCCGGTACAGTAAAGATATAATTCCTTCGAGTTCTAATGAGGCAATTCATACTCACTTGGCCGGGATGAGTGGGAATAGTCCTATTAGAGCGCATGAGAATAATATATTCACTGAACCAGATATAATTCCTTCAAGTTTTAATGAGACTTTTCATACTCACTTGGCAAGGATGAGTGGGAATAGTCCTATTAGAGCTCATGGGAATAATATCTTCACTGAACCAGACAAGTATACTGATATGGGATTCCAGCTGAAGTATGTACACAGACTTCAGGTGAACAGCCTGCATGCATAAATAATATTCCAACCTCTCTTTTCACATTTCACAACAACAGTTCACTTGATATGGCAGTACTGATTGGTAACCATGGTTCACCTGATATGGTAGTATTGATTGAAGTCGAATAATATTGTGGACTAATAAACCGTTTCAAACCGCCACTTAATACTCAACAATCTCTCATTACACGTTATAGAACAGTAATGTTTGAATACAAAGACAAAACTATTTACGGTCGTCATTATGTCACCATACACGACAGTGTATGTGTCAACATACACATGGTTCACCTGATATTGCAATACTGATTTTAATATTCCATATGATAATATACTATGTAAAATCTTCACTCAATAGTTCTTCAACCTTAGTTCTTTCAATGGTTCTTTTCACCTTATTAAGTAGTACTGTTTGATGCGATGATATCAAACTGTCAATTATCGTCATTATGCCACCACAAACTCAAGGGTTAATCTGATAGTGCAGTCACTGACTGGTCTCTATACACACAACATTTCACCTGATATGGCAATACTGATTGCAGTATTGCTAATTATATACTGTGTCAAATCACTCAATAGTTATTCAACCTTTCTTTTCACATTATAAAACGGTACAGTTTGATGCGATGATATCAAACTGTCTATGATCGTCAATATGTGACACAACCTATTCACACAACAGTTCATCTGATATGGTCGTCATTATGTCCAAAAACATTATGTCATATACATAAAATTTCACCTAATATGACATTATGTCGAATCATCTATACACACAAGGGTTCACCTGATATGACAGAACTGCTGCATATCGACGGTGACAAACTGTCCATGCTCGTGGAAGGGCATCGCTCGCGAGTCGGCCGGCGAGTTGACCTTGATTTGTCGCATGTGCGTGTCGCGGCCGTTCTGGTGGTTGCTGATCACCGCTATCTGGATCATGAAGGTGCGGATCGGCCGCTCGTGAATGTCCTTGACGGGCATCACCACCCAGCCGGTCGGCTCCGTCAGATCCGTCACTTCCACCTCCTGCAGATCGCTGAAGTTGGTGCCCGCGCGGATAGAGATTCTGAAAATAAATACAGTGTAGCTTGGTTGTTGCGGCCTCGGCCATAGCGTAAACATGGATATCGGTAAGAACTGAACTATTTTTCTTATGCCATACTGCTTAATATTATGTAGTGCGTGAATAGACATTAAAATATGCTATGTATTCCCGCTATTTTCCCTTCCTTTTCACTATGACAGAGGATGTGAATACAATTAACGCCTCTAGCGGAAAATAGTTCAATCAGTCAGTTGCTGTGATGGCCCCAGGCAGCATGCGTCGTTGTAAACTCTACTCCGCCTCGTTACCGATCAGTTTCGGTCCCAATATGCGTTATTTGAAGGTAAAAATCTTCAAATGCTCGGTCCTCTGAATGTTCTATGTCTAACTCTCAAATCACGGTTTCTCCAGATATAATATCATTTATTTATAGGTCCTGCCAAGCTATAAGTAATTTACATTGTGAAAACCTCGGATTTATCGTCAGTAAATTAGGAAACCTCTTATATAACGTCAAGAAAATTTGGTTGAAAACTAAGAAGACAACGGAGCCAGACGGATGTTTAGATTTTAAGACTTGAGTTTTTAGATATATAATATAATATTATCGAGTGACCTGGCTGGCTCAGGTCTGGTGTCAAGAGTTTTCAGGTCGCAACTGATCAATTTCAGGGCCTCTGACATGACCTAACGACTGCTTTTAAGGCAGCCGGGACCGACGGCTTAACGTGTCCATCCGAAACACGGGAGTGGCCCGAGAAAATATCTTGCCCGGGCCGGGATTTGAACCCGGGCCTCTGAATCATGAAGCCAGCATCTGATCCACTCGACTACGGCCACTCCTAGTTTTTAGATAAGATTCAGTTAAACATATACGTATATTATGTTAAATTGTCTTTTTCCGTTAGGGCTACTCTTGAATAGGAATAAAAAATAAAAATAAAATTGTTAATAAGTAAACAATTTTAAAAAGGGTACTTAGATTTTAATTTTTTATTTTTATATTATGTTAAAGTATGAGAGATATTTTCCAAAGTATAAGAGACTACCAGCATCACATAGCTTCAAAGAAACGAACTAGAGACCGTGAGTTATGACATGGACCTTCGACTCCCACTATTTGAGACTCAACTCAGTTCACGATGGAGGAAGAGTTTGGTCAGTTTGCTCTCGTCAGCAAACACCCTCACTTTCTTATTATGTACAATACTAATTATTATTATTGATTGATATAATAATTAATAATGTCATGCATGACATCAAAACCCATGCAATTTTATTGAAATATTATTTTGTGAGTTGGATCTAATCGCGGATTTAATCATTAAATGTAATTGATAAAGCGAGAAGATCTCCAATGTGCAAAGATGAAACGTGTGTTTTATCACGTTTCGTGTTATTATTATATTATGAAATTACAATATTATGATTTTTAGCTCCATGTTATACAAACAAGAGTGAGTCGACTTTTGGTCTGCGAATCAAGGCTGCATGTTTTTTTAACATAAATAGATTTTGAATTTTTCTTTCGTGGCCCGTATTCCTTGAACCGTTTGTGAAGTACAGTTGTTAAGTTAAGGCATTGGTTACCTGAAGGGTTCTGTCTTGAGAATTCAATTATTATAGGCTATCACAGTTCGGGCAGTTTAAACCTGCATACTTGTGTTTTCAGGATTTGAATCTTGTAGGAAAAGCTGGTGCTTTGATTCAATCAGCTGGCAGAAGTTTTTTATACAGGGTGATTCATAATTATGGTAAAATAATTTAATACGTGATAGTAGAGGTGAAAATAAGAAAAAAAGTTCATATAAACATATATCCATAAACGCTTCATTAGCGAGCTATACAGGGTGAAAGATTTCGCCCGGAATTCAGTTCCTCTGGTGAAATACACCGATGCTGAATTGTTTGGGGACTAGTTTTTGAAAAACTTATGCTTGATTCATATGGAAAAATATCTGAAAAATTGAATAAAACTAGTCTGGAAGCTGTAGTGTGAGTAGTTTTTGAGAAAAAAGTTGAAATATGCAAAAAAACTAAGTAAAAAAACACAGACTTCTACGTTTGATGCCCAATAATTTTCTTTAATGACTAGTAAACAAATAATTTTTCTCAATAAAAATTGTAGAGAATTTAATTCTGAAAAGAATTATGTAAGCTGTGTAGATTAAATTTTGATAAAAGTTGAATAAAATGTATACTTATGTAGTATATTACACCACAAAAATTTGCTGTTTTATGAGGAGAGAACTAAAAATAACTCATAAGTTGTAGCTCATTGCAAATAAAATATTCGGTTTTTTATGAAATGTTTTTTTTTATATGAATAAATTAGCATATCTAAATGACATTAAACTTATACTGTACTAAAGACTAGTAGATTATGCCATTAAGCCTGGGAGGAAGCTCGAACAGAAGTAGATGATCTCCTAAGATTCCTGCCCAAATGTTTACTGAAAACTGATGTTGTGGAAGATTAGGATTGATGGCATGAGGATTATCAGCTGCCCAAATATGTTGGTTGTGGACGTTAACGATAGCTGTTCCTGTAAAGTGTGCCTCGTTGGTAAATAAAACGGTTAAAAAGTTTGGGTGAACAAGTTTTACTAAAAATCATCAGCAAATACCAGCACGGGGAATACAGTCTCGTGGCAATAGAGTATGAACTTTCTGGAGGTAGTATGGATGTAATTGTTGCTATTTTAGTATCATCCAAATAATAGATTGATTGACATTAAACCGCACTGACAATTCTCTCGAGCTCTTCTCTGGATGTTCATAAATTTCATTTAGAACTTGTTCTTCTAACTCAACAGTCATAGTAGATCGGGGTCTGCCTGCATAAATGTGCTCTTGGGATATCAAAGAACATGTTTCAGACAGATGTTGATGAATAGTGGCAAAAAACCTTGAACTTGGACATACTCGGTTAGGAAAGTTCTCTTGATACAAACGTCTTGCTTCAGTACTATTACAGTGTCCCATTCCATACATTAAATGCATGTCAGCTAATTCGGAGTATGAATAATGTCTAATATTACCTGCCATTTTTTAAAAATAAGTTAACACTTAACACAAAAGCAAAGTGGAATGGTTACAAATAACTGGTTAATATATTAAACAAAAAACACAGCGCGGTTACAGTAGGCCTAACTTACAGTTTGTTTTTTACTTTCCTTGCCCTATTACCATAGGTAAAGAAAGTATTGCTTTCCAAAAAAAATTAAGGTACCCTGATTTCAAGTTTTCTATAAGTTTCAAGTCCCCCTGAGTCCAAAAACATGATTTTTGGGTGTTGGTCTGTGTGTGTGTATGTGTGTGTGTGTGTGTGTGTGTGTGTGTGTGTGTGTGTGTGTGTGTGTGTGTGTGTGTGTGTGTGTGTGTGTGTGTGTGTGTGTGTGTGTGTGTGTGTGTGTGTGTGTGTGTGTGTGTGTGTGTGTGTGTGTGTGTGTGTGTGTGTGTGTGTGTGTGTGTGTGTGTGTGTGTATGTGTGTATGTCTGTGAACACGATAACTCCATTCCTAATCAACCGATTGACTTGAAATTTTAAACTTAAGGTCCTTATACCATGAGGATCCGACAATAAGAAATTCAATAAAATTCAATTCAAAAATGAATTGAAATTTTGAACTTAAGGTCCTTATACCATGAGGACCCGACAATAAGAAATTCAATAAAATTCAATTCAAGATGGCGGAAAAAATGGCGGATAATTACTAAAAAAACATGTTTTTCACGTTTTTCTCGAAAATGGCTCTAACGATTTTCTTCAAATTTATACCATGGATAGCTATTAATAAGCCCTATCAACTGGCATAAGTCTCATTCCAGGGAAAATTTTAGGAGCTCCGTAATATTCTTGAGAAAAATGGCGGATAATGACTAAAAAACCATGTTTTTAACGGTTTTCTCGAAAACGGCTCCAACGATTTTCTTCAAATTTATATCATGGATAGCTATTCATAAGCCCTATCAACTGGCATGAGTCTCATTTCTGGGAAAATTCCAGGAGCTCCGTAATATTCTTGAGAAAAATGGCGGATAATGACTAAAAAGCCATGTTTTTCACGGTTTTCTCGAAAACGGCTCTAACGATTTTCTTCAAACTTATACCATGGATAGCTATTTATAAGCCCTATCAACTGACATGAGTCTCATTTCTGGGAAAATTCCAGGAGCTCCGTAATATTCTTGAGAAAAATGGCGGATAATGACTAAAAAACCATGTTTTTCACGATTTTCTCAAAAACGGCTCTAACGAGCCGATTTTTTTCAAATCCATACCCTGTATAGTTATTTATTAGCTCTATCAACTGACATGAGTCTTTTTCCTGGGGTACTAATGAAGGGTCCACCCAATCCTTGAGAAATGGACTTGGTAACCTCCTTCTCGTGCATGAGGTAGGTAGGTACACGGTTTTTACTTTTTTCTTCCATATACCGTGGGTAGGTAGAGCAGTTTATAAAAGAACACAGTCATAGTCAAGATATTTCATCTGTAGAACAGCTGTTTTGACGAATTAAAAAAAATCATCGAATTTCACAATTTACATAAAGGAAAAAGTACTCTGAAAACAATTGAATAATTATACACATAAGCAGTAGTCTGATCGTAGTTGCAAATATGTTGCCGTCAATCGTCATTATGTTATTCCCCTAAATTATTCTCGTTTGATAAAATTAAAAAGAGAGTGTAGTATTTTAATTTCTACACTGGCCGTATGAATATAGAGTGAGAGGAGAATATGTGCGAGAGAGACATTCCCACCCCTTCATCCCTACCACGCCAACCATTATTTAACCGTTTGAGGGGTTGAGGTTCATATTATAGCTCGTGGCCTATACTGTTGACTCTAGCCGATAAAACCGTGAAATTTGGAACATAAGCACCCTATACCATGCTATCGCCCATAAACGCCCTATAACTTTTTATGCTATCTTTCCTGAATTGTATTACTTAATCTCAATTATTTTATCTAATTTTGTTGTAGTTTGTGACGAAGGTAATGGTAATGATACTGATTACCTCAGAAGTGGAACTTACTTGTGGAATTTGATTATAAATTCATTTAAGAGACCACACATTTAATAACGCTTTATCACAGTGACACTATAAAAGTGGTTTCAAAGTATCTATAAAAGAGATATCATTTGCAAAGTATCCTAAGCATACTGAACTGTTTTCCAGTACCACCAATGATTTTTTATATGGAATAATAATTTTACGAGATATTAGTTTTGAAACTCGAGTTACCTGCTTGGTGTATAGCTTTCGTCCAATTTATAGTCCGTGTAGATGCAAATTTCTTTGACAGTGGTTTTTCTACGGAACTGAATGTTTACCAAATGCGGTAATTGTCCATCTGATTGCCAGTAGGTGTCCATGCAATCATCTCTCAGTTGATCAACGCCAAATCCTTGAAAAAATTACACATATAAGAATTCTATACCGTAAGACTTATAGTATAATGATAAATTACTTTCTTCAATTCTGTTATATTTTTACACTTCTTTAATCTTCTATCATTCGGCTTTCAAAACATCGTTTTTTTTTTTTGCTTTTAAAATACCAACATTATTGATGAAAAACTATGATCTTACCACTAGCTGTTCTATTGGATGTCCCAAATTTTAACAATTAATTAACTCGATAACTTGTATAATATAAATGCAAGTTGTAATAAATCAGATGAAATTATTATAATGGATTAAAAAATGAAATATTATTAGGAAAAAAGACTTGTCTCATAAATATACCTGGTTTACAAGACGATAAACTCCAAATAGCTTGTCCGCCAACTTCTCTAACTTTTCCTTCAGAATCTTCTTTGATTGGATCAGTATCGTTTGTCGAACCAATAGTCTGAACGTGACTCATTTTGCTAAAATATCAAAGAATAGATTACTCAATTATTTAAATATATATAAAAATTAAAATATTAATTATTTTAAGAGTAGCGTCTTTATATCGCACTTTTCTAGAGATTATGTTTAGGGGAATTTAGTTTCTATTATATTTGAATTACCTGAATTACCTTCCTCTTCACCAATACCAGCAATGCCGGATGGGTTGCGTCAAGAGTTCAAAATACATCACTTTTACATTTATCACATTATTTGCAACAATCGCGATGGCAGTACACGTCAGACAAGGCCTACCAAGTCTACCAGAAAATATTCCTGAATGGAATAAAACGGATTTCTCCTAAGCCAACACTCAAGTCTCAGGTTGAATGCTGGTGTGTTCAACCTCTTCATTTCCCCCGGCAGCCTATTGAAGATCCGCAAGGCTAATGCAGGAAATGCATCACGGGTCTTTGACAAACGGCGGTATGGCACATTGATGAGACCTCGATTTCTAGTGTCGTGACCATGGAAGTCACTCCTCGTGTTAAACTTTTCAAGATTCGCTTGCACATACACAGCTTTGGATTAGAGAGGTCGACAATGATCCAGAAATCTACTAAAGGTAATAATGCGAAAGGAACATGCAGAAGCACGACCCCACAGCAGCAGTCCATAGCTCAGGATGCTATGAAAAAGCGCATGGTACACTACCAGCAAGTAGGGCCTGCTCACCAACTGCGTCAACTTCCTAAGCAAATAGGTGACTCGTGACAACCTCTTACAGATGCCCTCAATATGGCACTCCCAGGTGAGCCGTGGATCGATGGTGAATCCAAGGAGAGACACACTGTGAGCACTGATGGCCTGACTGCGACTCAGTGTACAGACCAATCTTTGTGTCTTTTCCACATTCAGTAGCAACTTATTTGCTTCCAACCACCCTCCAGCAGCATCAAACAGCAAATCAGCCTCCTGTTGTACCTGGGCCAGAAGAAATCAATGTGGTATAATCAGCAAACTTCAGTGCCCTACCCTCAAGATCAAGGTCATTGATTGCAATCAAGAATAATGCAGGTCCCAGAACCGAACCCTGAGGGATACCAGGCACCATGATTTATAGACAACTCCAATGGATATGACCAGTCTTCGATCCTTCAAGTACGATTTGAGAGCCCGGAGAACAGCACCACTCATACCATATCGCTCGATCTTGCCAATCACTACTTCATGAAGACGTTATGATGTAGACCTGCCACAATTGCGATTGACCAGATCACACAATAGTTTTCCAATACGCACTCTGAAAATATTCAACAGGCTCCCATTGTGTCTCCGTGAATTGGAAGAAAACCGATTTAAAAATGTGCTTCGAGATTAACTCCTTAAACTTCCACTCTATTCCTTGAGTGAAGAAGAGATCAGTCGTTTTATTTGTCTCTTTGACATGCCATCTAGATAGTGTAAATTTTATGAACGTTTGTTTTTTTTTTTAATTTCTATGACATCTATCCAGTGTAGAGACTGGACAAGCATTGAATGAGATACGCAGTCAAACGCTTTACTCATGTCAGAGACAGGCAGTTGGTTTTCTCGAAAGCTTCCTGAATCCTCTCAACAAGCTCAGAAACTGCTGTCACGGTTGACCTATTCTTTCTGAAACTATGTTGCAGATTAGAGAAAAGCTCATTGATTTCAAAGAACTCAACCAGCTGCATCTTCATTACAGTCTCAAAGATCTTGGCAAACACTGGAATGACAGATATAGGTCTGTAGCTATTCATGGTGCAAGGATCTCCTTTCTTCCACGGAGTAAAAAACTATAAGTAGCCTTACCGTATTATAAATGCAAAGGAAACACATTCAGTTTCATCATAAATATTGTGAAGAAAACTGAGTTTGATTTTTCTGTGCTTATTATACTGTATTAACCAAATCAAATATAACTATATTAGCCTACCGTATCTAAATATCTCTGTAGATGAATAATTATTTTATGAATTTATTCTAATCAATAAATTACTTAATATATAAAAGATTGTTCAAAGCTTCTAACACAATATTTCAATTGAATAACATAAACAAAACAGGAAGACAGTTTATTACCGTACCTACCATATCTGTATTAAAATAGAAACAACAGACTCAACAATAAAATGTCAATTCTGATCAATTATTGTAATAATATATGTTTCTTTAGGTTCATATTTATATGCAATAAAATGTTTGCTAAAAAAATATATCCAGTTGAGTCTTGAATAATGAACTGATTATACAAGACTATAATCTCAAAATAGTTTCATTTATTTAACAAGCCGTGTTTGGCCTCAATCTATTTTTGTTTAAAATAGGTAAAAATTAGAGAAGAAGTACTCACTCGTCAATTTATTTAAATTCTCATACTCATCCAAAGTAATTTTTACTAAAAAATAATGAGGTTTAAATTTTTCAGATCACGTCACACAACATAACCTCAAAAATCTGTCTAATTGTCTAAATTCCTGTAATCAGCTGATTGAGTGTGAGCGGGAGTTTTACTTGTGGTCCCTCTCCACAGGTAGCGCTAACCCTCAGATTTTTTTCCCGACAGCGCCAATTTTTAAATTAGTATAATTTTCTTAGAATCATTTTCAGCTTTTATGATTATAGTAATAACATAGATAAAGGATAAGCATATAAGCATTGCTTGTTTCTGGTAGTAACGGCTTGCGTTGCTTTAATGGTTTCTTTTCTATGTCAAATTTTAATTTGAATATCAACAAGCCTTTTATCATAAAGTGAATAAACAAGTTTTCTCTTTTCTATGGCATTATGTTAAATTTTAATTATTAGTATAGTCACTTGAATTGATATTATTTATACTAGTGTAAATTATTATATTGAAAAAAGATAACATTTTATTGAGAAGATACTATAATATTCAAGAATACTGTACGCTTAAATTAATTTAAAACGTTGAATAAATGCACAAACAGTATATTTGCATTTCGCCAAAGTACTCTGGCAGTATTTTTCAAGAGATCAAAATCAGAAATCATTGGATTAAAGTTGAATACCTGTCTGGTTAAATATGCATATATTCTATATTATGCTCCCTTTTTGAGCTACTACCATTTCACTATGGTAAAACTACATTATTATTTGGGTTTATATTGCAGTGTAAAATATATCCTCAACAGAAAAAAAATGTTATTAATAATAGAAAACTCAACGAAAAAACAGGAATCATATAGTTCTATGTGATAGGAGCTCTTATCTACCACAATGTAAGTTACATCAGGTTTCCTTATTTGCGGTCAAGATAAAAATAATATTTCAGTTTTGTTTTCTACCAGTCAATAGTATTTTTCGAATTTATTTTAGATTGTCTTGTGAAGGTTCGATATTAATTTATGTTCCTTTATTATTAAAATAAATATATCTAGTTTAGTTCTGTAACTTATATGGGTCTATGTTTTGATTCTTTTATTTTGCTAGGTTTTTCAAACGATGCTGAACAGGGGCTTTGTGATATTTGAAGATTATTGATAGAAAACACCAGTAATAATTCTCTGTGAACTGTTTATTATATTTCAATTGGGAAAAGGTAATTTTTGTTAATGTTTTTGCTTTTTACATGAATTCATTTTATTTCTGTTCATTTATAATAAATTCATTTATTCTTCCAATTGATACATTACACATAATTAGAAATTGTGAAAATTAGAGTATATCACAACAATATTGCAAATTATAAAAATATAATAGAACAATACAATTTTACACGTTGTGTAAAGAAATCACAATAACTCATCTACTTCATTAAAAGAATAAATCATTTTAAGTACGGTAATCTGAGGACTAAAAGTGCTGTTTGGAGCACCATCATATTTGTAATTAAGAAAAAAATAAACAATGAATTATTTTGCTGAGTCGGAACTTGCATAATATGACAGAGTAAGGAATTTTAGTTCAGATAATACAGGTATAATTAACATTCTAATCCACTTTCCCTCATTTGAAAAGAATAACAAATAATTGATGCACATTCCAAGCAATTAGCAGACTCATAAATTTCATTTTATAAATTTCCCTACATACTTATGAACATTATACGAAAACAGCTCATGCATTTTGAATAATTATCTTCACACAATTTCCAAGATAGAAAGAAGACATCCATTCATCCAATGAAATATCATTCATATATATTCTAGTTTTGAAAATAAACTCTCCACATCATTTTGTAAATGAAGCTTACACTTCATTTTTAAAAAGTTTTTTATTATCGATTTGCTGTATTCCTGTCTTTTCATTAGTATTGTACTCATACTGCATTGATCATCTCCATTATTAAGTTTATAGAGAATAAAAAAAGTTAAAAAAATCAAATTGACTTAATTTTGTAGAATTGCTATTGAAATATGACTGACAAAACAGTGATGGTATGATATATTTCAATATAAATTAGTGTATTTTTACACATTCCTTTAATTTTTAATTATTCACAGACAACTCAAAAACTATGAAGAAAGCTCTAGTACTTCCAGTACCCAAGATAGAGGAGCCAGCGCCTGAAAAGCCTGAGGGTCAGCAATCGCAACGTCTTTACTACGATATGCTGGTCAGAGATGTCAATGATCTGATGTCTGCCATTGAAATGTTGAATTATAGTCGCGCCAAAGCGATTGTTACTCAGAGCAAGGTAATCATTTTATACATAAAAATTGAATGATCCTTTATCCTTGAACATTGCTCTCTCCTTGATATATATTCTCAATGAGACATGTGTTCAAAGTTATCAGGCATAGTTTCATAAAATTCTATTCAATTCATATTCAACGTTTACAATATTGATTGTAGCCTATATTATGTATATTTAAGATGAGACCATATTAGGCGTTTTTCAATCGCCAACCCAATCAACCAACCGGAGAGCTTCCTGCTCTGCCAATCCTAGAAACGCCTAAAAAACGCTTAATATGGTCTCGCTCGTGAAGGAATGAAACTCTACTCTATTCTATTCCACTAAGAATGGAACATTTAATGAAAAAAATAATAATAGAGCCTTGACATGACATAAACAATATAGCCTACAACCAAGTTTTGCTTGATTATTTGTAGTGTTATTGAACTACCCTATTTATTTTGAATATCATATCTACTGTTGTTTTTGAAAAAAATCGAGTAATAACGAATTTGACTATTGACTGAACTAAACTGAGGCATCGATTTTTATCATGTTAAAAAAATCGAGCAAGAGCTCATTGGAAAGCAACCTTTCCCAAACATACTGTGTGTAGAATCATAATAGCGGAAGAATAGAGAAACAGGTAGAAGATATACTGTATTCTTAATGAAAAGTGATATTTTATAAAATAATATCGCGAGGCACTGAGCTTCGCTCGTTATTCTTATTTATTGATAAACAGAACACAATTCTCTAAAATGATCGTGTATTTCACAGCTGGCTATAAGCCATCTTATGAATTTCGGGGATGCGATATTTTGATTTTTCACATACTCACTCGCTCACTCACTTTTTTACTATCCACAGCTGTTTCAGCCAAGGATGAATATTATTATCCTTTTAATGTCGTTCAGCGAGTTTTCCCAAGGATGAGACCTATAGTGCAATCGAATCTTTATATCATAAACCTACTATGTTCCAAATTTTGTGAAAATCGTTTCGAGCCGTTTTCGAGAACCGTTAAACATATATAACCAGATATAAAAATAACCAGATATATGAATAATACAGAAATTGCTCGCTTAATATAATAGGATAGTATGTGGAATATAGTATTATAATTTACAGTACCTATGTAAAGTCTCAAGCTTATTGGGAATAAAAAGTAATATTTTATTTCAATATTTATAATATTTTCTCTCTCTCTCTCTCTCTCTCTCTCTCTCTCAAAATTCGTTATCACTCTTTTGTTTTTTGCAGTAAAGTATTTTTTCTTGTCATCAACTCGATTTTGCATTGTAACTTTTATTTTGTTTTTAGTTTTTATTTTGAATCGGACTTTTATTAACTTTTTGCTGCCACCAGCGGTGGAAGACTTTTCTTTTGCTTGTGGTGCCTGAAACAATTTTTAGTTTCTTAGTTCTCGGTAGTTAATTTTATTTTATTTATTTTCTTTGATCTATTAACCTTGATTTGTTGCATTGTCAAATTCTGGCATTAAAGAATTGAAATGAATTGAATTTGTTTTCGATTTGAAGGACAGTTTGCGATTGGTGAACTGTAGCTGCGGGACTCTGCAGCTGTCACCTCTGCAGCTGGCTGCATCGCTGCCCAACAATCCAAACAAACTGCTCATTGTACAACTTCTTATCGAGCATGGCGCTAGGGTGAGATCTACAAGTTGATAACCACTGAAATAGTATAACAATAAACAAAATTATTATTCTTCTGGTACTTGATGTATTATCTCATCAGTGTTGATAGCTCCTTTTCTAAAAATAAATGATAATATTATCTCATCTAATAAAATGAAACACTTCATGCCTTTTATTGTTATTATTTTATTTTTTTAAACGATATGTTGCAATAGGTAAGGCCATTTTCAAGTGCCTGTAAGAAATAAAGAAGGTGCCGTAGGGATAGCGGAATCTTATGCAATCCAAAATATATTTTTTTTTCATTTATTTATTAGGTTAGCAAAAACAATACAACGATCGGAAAAGAAAAATACAGGCTATTGTCCAAAACTTCTTCAATATTTCCAAATTTAGTTTCAAATTGTCCAAATATTGTACATAGGTCATTCATTTATTGTATAGAACACTATAATCAGAAGACAATTATGACATTGGAGAAAAAATAGGCTAAGCCTGTACTATTTCTTTCCAAAAATTTTGATAAAATGTTAATGTTGCCAAAAGTTAAAGTTATGTAATCACACGCTGCTTCTTCACTTGATTTTCGGTCCAGGAATAATGATTTGAAAATTTTGAATTTCGAAGGTTGATTTCAAACTCTAAATGAATCACAGAATGTATCACAATAAATAAAAAACTTAAAACATATTTTAATATGATAAAGTATATATCAATCATTATTGAAAGGTTCAATAACATTCCTTTAAATTGGCAAAGCTACTTGCTCATTTGATATTGTCAGTTTCTGTTGTTATACCTTTATCAATCTCAGTGATGTCAAGTTTAAGTCATCAGTGAACCAGTGTTCTAAATTCAGATATTAAAATGAGCATCTGAATAGAAAATCTATGGACACCTTTCTCAAAATAAGTAAGTTTCTTAATATTTGAAAACAAGATTTACGTAATCAGCAAGTATTCGAAATATTATTCACTTCCAAATGATTTGAAATTTTTCTTTCCATTGGTATAAAGATTGTTCAGATTTTGTTCAAATTGAGACAATGGATGGAGTCCTTCATCCTCTAATCGCTGATCTTCTAATAGAAAAATTCAATTCTGGCCCCAACTACTTGAAATATATAGTTTCATCCTCCTCACTGATGTTCACTTCAGAGTTACTCGATCCCACCGATTTATGTTTTGAATAATAGTACTTCGGTAGTCTCTTTCTTGGAAAGGCTACTCGTATTTACAGAACAATATTTAAATATTGAAGTACCCTTTTCTTTATTTTATTTCATCTCTAAAGGTGCATCTAGATTTGAGCGCCACTAACACGCGCATTTCACTTTCATTAGCTGATGCTAATCTCATTCTATCTGTATTTGTACAGAAACATACAGTAAAAAGGTATAATACAGAAGCACATTGATACAGAAGCATATAGCATCAACTGATGAAAAGTGAAATGCGCGTGTTCGTGACGCTCATGTCTGTACGCGGCTTAACAAAAAATAAAGTTTCATTTCTTTAAAAAAAGTTGAAAGAAGGGTATAAGCCTCTTTGATTTTCAATTTTTATGTACTTCGGTAACTAGATATGTTTTTTAAATAGGTCCATCATTTGGAATAACCCTGTTGATTGAAGCATTTTTGATGCGATTCAGGTGCACGATTCGGACAGATACGGGCGCACCGCCCTATACCAAGCTGCCTCGATGGGGTCCCACGAGGTGGTGCGACTCCTGCTGGAGAGGGGAGCCAATCCTAACACCCGTTGCACGCTCAAGGTGCAGGACAACATTGCCATCGAGAACGTGCCATTCGAGAAGGAACTCTCGCTGCCCGAGAAGGTCAGTTCAACCATCGAGAAAAAAATAGCATTAAGAAGATATTCAATGGTCTTTATATTACCTACAATACAAATTTCACTGTTAACTCAAGCTGATAGCCGTATGTAGTATTTCTTTTCCATGAAGCTATGTGATAGCATATGAAGATAGACCTATTCCATGGTATATAAGGCGTTCATGTTCCAAATTTCAATGTTAACTCAAGTGGACAGTCGTAGAAGTTCTTTTTCGTGTAGCTATGTTACGCTGGTAGTCTCTCTAAGCTTTTACACTCTCACCCGACCAAAACAGTAATAATGGACAGTAGTCGACAGTAATCGGGTCGAGTTAAAAAAATCGGCTTGAAATTTAGAACATAAACGACCTCTATAACATGAGATATCTTCTATCTTTTCTCTATGGTTCAACCTAGGGTACTGTGAGAATATTCCATTCCCATAAGATCTAATGGGCCTATTCATACTTGCTCGGCCGTGCTGGATGAGATGTCGAATCAAAACTCATGGAAATCATATTTTCATTGTGCCGGCCACTTCCACTGATACTGATATGTGGGAATTTAACTTCATCAATTTATCAATTTTGTTAATTTATTTATGTAGGCATATAGTAAATTTTTGTTTTCAAGTCAAAATTCATTGAGCAGTGATGTTTAAAAGAATCACGTAATCATCATGATGTAAATAGTAGGGTTTCTTATGTCGCGAAAACAGGGATCCTTGGGCAAGTTCGTGAAGATGTAAACAAACTCTATTATTCTGATTTTAGGGTACCTCAGCAGGATATCCGAACCTCTTGACGCCTTTGTTTGATTGTAGTTGAGCCGCCGAAAGTGTTGGACCGCATCCCTCCACACCAGTATTTATTTAATTGACTGATTGTTTATTTGATTGCACTTCGAGCCGCCAAAACTGTGGGACCGCACCTCGTTTATTGTTTATTTTTTTTGAAGGGACGGATTCAAGGATCCAAAGGTTCAAAGAACCCCACACGTCAACCGATAAGCTTATTGTGTTCCCGAGTAGTATGTTAGTTAGGTAAACCTACCAAATGTCCTTTACAAGAACCAGGAGTTTTTCCCTATACTAACATTCCATCCACCACCTGGTTGCAATCCAGTGTGATATGCTTGGCAGTCTCTTCAGACTGATATTAGTCCTCGTGACCTACGTGAGTTCCACTCCTGTGACCTTCTTGGTAGGTCCTTCCGCTGAAGAAGGGGCAGCCAAGTTTCCTCTAGGGCGCCCGGCCACCCTTGACTCATCCTCTTGACCCACATTTGTGCCTGGTTTTTCACCCATCACTGGACTCTTGAGTTTTTTCTTCTGCCCCTCCGAAACTTCGCAGGGTCAAAAGCCTCACCTCTCCCAAGAAGTTTTTCCTAAATGGCCGCCCTTCTTTGAGCAGTGGTGAGTTTTGGCCTCTCCACCCACAAACTCGTGACCTACGTGAGTTCCACTCCTGGCCATTTTGTAGGTCCTTCCGCTGAGAGAGGGGACGCCAAACTGACTCTAGGGCGCCCGGCCAACCTCGACTCAACCTCTTGACCCACATTTGTGCCTAGAGTTTCACCTATCTCTGGTCTCTTGGGTTTTTCTTTTCGCCCTTCCGAGACTGCCCTGATGGGGCAGATCCCGTGGGTTTGAAGGCAAGGCAACTTCTGGAGTTTCCTTGAGGTCCAGTTTAGTCGCCTCCTACGACAAGCATGGATACTGTGGGTGAATTCTGGTTTTCAACACATTCTTGAGTACGATGATCGACTCAAAGCTCCCCCAACCCACAGGGGGCCCACACCTCGTTGCTCCAGCAGTGTCTATTGATTGAGTAAATGAATGATTGATCGATTGATTCTGATTGTTTTTTTTATTTGCAGTTTGAGCCGCCGAAAGTGTGGGGCCGCACCCCTTTGCACCAGTGCGTTCGTATCAATCACGTGCCGTGTGTTCAGCTGCTGCTGGACAGAAAAGCGACTGTCAACACCCTCGACTCCGATGAGTGCAGTCCGCTCCAGTTGGCTGGCATCAGGCTGCCCATCAACATTCGCATCCAGTTGCAGAGGTTACTATCAACAATCAATCATCTATAATCACTGATCGATAATCAATAACTAACTGTATAATTATATACTAAACTGATACTAACGCGATATACTAAACTATGTATTTAGGAATTCTATTGCTCATAATATAATAATAATCGCGAAATACGAGGGTCATTTTCCAACCTCCGATCACATATTATCATAAGACAAGTGGAAGGGTGTGATTTTCAGAGCCGAAACGCTTGTCATCCCCACCGAACGCCCTGTGACACTACCTCGATCCGTAAACAAAGCCGTAGTGTATGATAGGTGTTTGAGTGTAATGTCAGCACAGATAGGGCTCCTACACTAATAAATGAAGAATAAATAAATGAAATAAACACTAGCTGATATAGATCAGCTGAAATCAACAAATTTTTATTGGTGTAGGAGCCCTCAGCCCTACTTGTGCTGACGTCACCGGAATGCACTATGGCTATTTGTTTACGGAGGTAGTGCGTGTGATCGGTGCGGCCAGATCGTCAATTGTTGTCGGGTTATTGACTAAGGCCCGTATGCAGATAAATGTCAGCTGTTCGTTTAAACCCCGTATGAAAAACATTATGATAAATGAAACCATATCTAATAATAATAATAATAATAATTCGTTTATTTCACTGCATTTTTACAATAATTTGTAATACAAATACATACATTAAACATAATGGTTGAACATTACAATTGGTAATACAAATACATACCTTAAGCATAATAATTGAACATAGATAATAATATTAAGCATGTAACAGAAAAAACCACAGTGCATCCCTCTTTAGGCTAAACCTGTGTTGAGGGACGTCTCGCTCTCTAGTTGAGTCAACTTAATTATAATACAATAACAATTATGAGGTATCAAACAATAAAGTAAATTTTATACAATAATCAGTGTGCTTTTCACAAGATGGGATTATGAATCTTTAACAATAAATTACATTTGAATGAAGACAGCAAAAAAATGTAAATAATATTACACCTCTATTAAACGTTTTTCTTCATAGAAGCGATTAAGTCTATTCTTAAACAAATTGTAACTGGGTGCATCTGATATATCTGATTTCAGTTTATTGAAAAGTCGTGGTCCCTTAGCAAAAGCATGTAAGGAGGCCACTCTACTTCTTGTAAAGGGTTCTTTTAATTTATTAGCAAGATTTCGACGAGTGGAATATACATGTTCATCCATAACTGGAAACTCTGAACGTCTTAAATACACAAACTTCAAAAGATTTATTTCAAATAGGGTATCAACACTAAAAACGCCAAATTCTCTATACAATACTTCGGTTGGATATCTTATGGGTCTCTTTAAACATATTTTTATTATTCTTTTATAAAGAATTATGAGAGGTTGCAAAATTTAACTCCCACAACTTCCCCAGGATACAATACCATAGCAGATAATTGACTGTATCAGTGCCAAGAATACCATTCTTAATTGATAGATAGGAAGGACATTCCTTAATTGAACGAATTTATAAATTAATTTTCTAAGTTTTGAATATCTACCAGTTAACGTGGCTTAGATACGAAGCAATAGTGGACCTGTTAGTGAAGAGCGGTGCAGATGTGAACATACTGGCGAAGGGGGATGCTCTGCCGCCCCTCTTCCAGTCGGTGAAGCTGGGTTCTGTGGGGGCGACGTCTCTGCTGCTCAACGCCGGCGCCAAAGCATCCACCATCCATGAGAAGACCGGCAAGAACATCCTGCATATGGCCGCCGAGTCCAGCAGACCCAACGTCATCGAACAGCTCATCAAGAGTCACAGCGAAGTCAGGAGTTTTGTCAATATGCCTGATCGGGTGAGCACACTCAACAAAAAACAAGAACAAAATTAGAAATTTTATAATATTACTGTGGTACTAGTTATTTACTATATTTGAACATTAAAGTAGCACTAAAAGTTAGGCACTGTGGACAAAACAAACCTTGTAGAACAAACTGTTGAAGTTTAATTCGATTTTAAATCACCTAGATCATATTAGAAGTTACAAAATTAGGATCTTTCATCTGCCAGAACAATGTTTTTGATCGATGAAAAATAATTAAACAAAATGTTGATATGTTTTATAAGATTAATTACTGTAATAGATTGGATTAGGATTTTTCATTTGTTATGTCAGAGTGATGTTTTTGAATAATGATATCATTGAACAACTATGTAAAAACAAGATGCAACAAGATGTGATTGTAAAATATGTGAATATTGAGTAGGTACCGGTAGTTCAATATCTCATAAGGCTACTAACAGGGTATGATTATCAGCAAACAATTTGATTAGTTGTGTAGAGATTTTGTGTTTTCTCGGTTACGCCGGAACATTGATAATCAAAGCGATGCTACCTGCAGTCAATTTTCCATATTCCATATTATAGTTATGTAGGGATTGTGTTCTATCATATATTTATCAAAGATCTGACTGATGTTCTTGATTGTTGATCTGAAAAATATGTGAAAAAGTCTATAATATATGGCTGATAGAATAAGATAACAATCGTTGGTATACAGCCTACGGCAATCAACGGAGAATTCAGTTGTAGAATTACTTTTTCGCGTGAACACAAAAAAGACATGATTTTTCTATAAAATTCCCAAAATTTTTATGTCTTAATGTCTGAGGTTTTTATGAAAGCTTCATTTTGACATTCTCGTTCATTTTAATTTAGAGCAGCAAATCAAATCACAATAATTTCAAAAAATCTTTACGATTTGTATTCTAATAAAAAAATATCCATTTCTCAAATTTAAAACAGGTGCACTACATATAGAGCAATCTATTTAATCGGTTGATAATACAGTAATGAATGCTTGGAAATGTAAATCAAAACTCGCGTATTTGAAAACCTATCCTGATTTATCTAAATAGGTTTACATTTTCAACAGTTATTTCAATAACAGCTTTATTATTATTTTTAATGATCCAAAACTTGATTCTGGAATGGTTGTACTCTAGTTGTCTATTAGAAACCTATGTACTACATGAAGCCCTAGATATCTGCCTATTCTCTATATTTGCTCTACATGATTAAAAGCAGCCCATTTTGATGTTAGAGTATCCCTGAGTACTTTTATGCAAATGCAAATGCTCATCAAAGCTCATGAGTTTGAAATATTGACTTACCGTATTCGAAGATTTTGAACAGTTATTTCAATAAATTTCTCCAATTCATTCGATAAAATATAAGCTATTTCTGAATTATAGAACGGATGTACACCTCTTCACCAAGCGGCCTACATGAGTGACAAAGAGTGCCTGAGAATGCTTATCAACAATGGAGGAGATCTGGCTGCTGAGACTGAGGAAGGATTCTCCGTTATCTATGCTATTTACCAGCATATTCCGCGACCCAGGGAATTCCTCATCGAACTACTCGACTCGAAAATCATCTGCAGCAATGGAAAAAAGAAGAGTGATCCTTGCTCTTGTGTAAGTTTATCTATTTCTTTTCATATATTGATTTATTTATTTATTCAATATCTAACACCATCATAATGTCATATTTTCCGTCTTCAATACGGTAACTTGAGAGATTGATTCCTAAGGATTTAAGTGGACTTACAACACATTTGTTCAAGTAGCAATACTAGATATCGTACAGTAGCAATGACGTTTAGTCTACAAGAGAAACAAAAACAGTTTGCATCAGGAAAAACTATTGAAACAGTTTATATATTAACTGTTTATATATTACAGTAACTCTTTATCTCAACTGTTGAGATGATTGTTCATTTCATTCTAATTGTTTGTTTTTTCTCAATTCTATTGTCATCTATTCTAAAGACTGATAAGCTAATTTTTTCTATCCTTACATATTACTTAAAAAAAACATGGAATTTCTCATTAGAAACTCTAACTGCTATTGTTTAATTGATATGTACACTTATTGATTGCACTATAGAAGCTAGATTCACTCAATCATTACTCTGCTTTTCCACTTGACACTTTATTTTGAAGAAGCACCTCACTAGTTCAAACGGTTCCCTCATTTTGAGCCTCCGCATCAACTCTCCAGCTGCTAGCTGGATCGCCTCGACGTTGTCGTGTTGGTGGAGTAGCCCCTCGTGCCTCTCTGCATGCCTCTGGATCTCGGTGGACACCAGGTCAACGTGCAGGTCTCTATGAATATCACTGTTCCTGACATACCAAGGAGCATCCACAATGATCCCCAGCACCTGAAATTTTAATTTAAATATAGCACTTTATATCTAATTTGTTCAGGTTGAACTGGACTTCCAGATGCTGGCTCCCCGTGACAACAATCGGCAGATGTCTGTTGTCTCCCTGCTGACCTGCGAGCAGAAGCTGATTCAGCATCCGCTGATTGAGGCCTTCATCCACGTCAAGTGGAAAAAGATGCGCTGGTTGTTTTTCTTTATCTTCAGTCTGCACGTCTGCTTTGTCATCTCTCTCTCGCTCTTCAGCCTGCTATTGGTCAACCCGGCATGGGCTCACGATAAGTATAAGGTATCAACAGATGAGATACCAATCTACCAATCGCCATTTACCTCAGACAATATTAATAATATATTTCTATATCATATCGTATGTGTAGTAGAACTATATTAAAAGAAACTTTTTCAATTCTTGCTCACGTACAAAAGCGTCTTGCTTTTTTGTGAGTAGTAAATTATTATTATTTGCCCCAATTATTTTCTGTCATCATCATCATCAGCATTTTCAATTATATTAGGCCTACTGATAACTTATTCTTCGTGGTGGAAGTCAACAATATTTTTGTCAAATTTAATTATTACTCAAGAAAATTGCTATTCGTTGACTTATGATTTTCATGATTGAAAGTATAGATGAATGAACTGTTCTTTAACAAGCAACGTACCGGTAGCCTAAACAATAAAATTGATTTGATTTGAATAAGTTACAAAGCTACAATCGATTAAAGAATATTGTATAGGGGATATAATTTTAATACATGTAACGTAGATAGAGTTTTGGTGAAAAATAAAAGTAAAAAACAATCCTCTTCAAAATGGCTCTCACCTGAACTGGAAAAATTACACATTCTATTATTGATTTCTTACAGTAGATTCAAGAATACACTTAGTGAATATGATAAAGAAGTCTATAAAAATATAAGAAAGCACTACCGATTCAAGTTGAAACAAGCGAAAATAAAGGTAAATAGTGAATTTATTGCAAATGCTAATAATAGGTGTAAGGCTGCTTGGTCAATAGTCAAGAGAGAATCTAATCTCATGCCTGCTTGTAAAAAACCAATACCAATCTCTCCAAATGTGTTGAATGAGCTCTTTGTTAATGTACCAACCAGAAGTTTGGATGATAGACAGGACCAAATTGATACGTCATTTCAAAATTTTCTGATTAATGCTCCAAAGCCTTCACACAATTTTAAACTTAAGACAATTGATAAGTTAACCGTTAAATCCATTGTTAATAGAATGAGTAATTCTCGTAGTGAAGATGTGTTTGGAATGTCTAATTACTTGATCAAAGAAATAATTGACTCAACCTTGCTTCCTCTAACATATATTATAAATTTTATTATTGTCATGGGCTACTTTCCGGATTGTTTGAAAGTGTCCAGTGTTACACCTGTTTTGAAAAAAGGAGATCCAAAAAATCCTGAAAATTACAGACCAATTGCCCTTGTGCCTATCATCAGTAAAATAATAGAATTTTGTCTGCTAATGCAACTCTATGAATATTTCATTTTCAATGGCTTATTATATCCCCATCAATATGGCTTTAGACCAGGTCACTCTACAATAGACGCTGTTGAGAAAATTGTAGACTTTGTACATCAATGTTTTGAAATAAATGTGCAGTTGGGGCAACCCTATTAGACCTTAGCAGAGCATTTGAGAGAGTTTCACATGTGATTCTCTGCAAAAACTTGAGTATTATGGTATAGTTGATAGAGAGTTAAAGCTATTGAAAGGTTATTTGGTTGGCAGAAAACAAATGGTAAAGTGTGCAGGTAAATGCTCTGATGTATTGAACATAAATACAGGTGTACCTCAAGGATCGGTCCTTGGGCCTTTCCTTTTTCTGGTTTTCGTAAATGATTTCAGTTTCAATATACCAGGTCTTTCTGTATTATATGCTGATGACACCTCAATAATCCAATCAGATGTCGAAATCGAAAAACTTCAGGATAAACTTGACATTTCCTTGAATCAGGCAAAATCATGGTATTTATCTAATGACCTAGAATTAAATGAGCAGAAAACAGAGAAAATAACATTTACATTAGGGCATACTCTGAACCACAATAATCTTAAGCCTGTCAAATTACTAGGTGTAATATTGGATGGTAAACTCTGTTGGGAGGAACATGTGAATAGTCTCTGTAAAAAACTTTCAAGGGTAACATACCTCCTCAAGAGATTAAATAGTTCTGTTAATCTGCAAGTATTGTTGATGACCTATCACGGACTTTTCCATTCTCATCTTAGTTATGGGATAAGAATGTGGGGCAATTGCCCAACACATAAAAAAGTTTTCATATGGCAGAAAAGGGCAGTTAGAGCTATTTTGAACCTTTCCCCAAGAGAAACTTGCAAGCCTCACTTCATCAAACTGGGTATACTGACTCTGCCATCTCTATATATATATTCCAATTTGATAAGTGTAAAGAAGAATTCTAACAACTTTCACAAACATAATGAATATCATGCTTACAATACTAGCAATAGGGAAAAAATTATGAAACCAAATCTCAGATTGAGTAAGAGCATGAAAAGCTACCCCTATTTACAGTTGTTATTTTACAATAAACTACCAATTGAAGTTAAGAACCTGCCTCAAGAAAAATTTAAAGTTGCCATTTCACAAATGCTAAAAGAAAAGGCTTACTACTCTACTGAAGAGTTTTTAATTGATAGCATATAACGTTTTCTACTTAGAATAAAAATGTGACTTACATTGTAAGAATAGTATGTGATTACTATGTTATGACTTTATATAGTAGTACTAGTTGTAGTGTTAGTCTTTGTGTTTCTCTTTTAATATATTACGAATTGCTATTTATCTATATGCTGTGTAAATGTAATGTTTCGAAATATTTTGCTATACCTACTGATATTATTGAAAATGTTCATTCAAGTTTTATTAAGAATAAGATGTTGACGAAAAATGTATTTATGCTAGTGACTTACATCATGTAATCTTGAACTTTTGACGAGGCCTGAAATGTACTGTACAAATGTATTTATTGGTCAATAAAACAAATTTATTTATTTATTTATTAGAGTTACTAATGTAATACAGCCTAGGCAAGTCAAAAAAAATTATTGCCATTAACAATTACAAGTAGGACAACGTCAAGAAATTGAAATCATAGATCTTGGCCAATCATAATATATAAAAACCATAATATAACATAAAGCCTCATAAGAAGCAAATGCCTGTTATATCTTATCGCATTATGTTTTATATTTTCAGTGAGTAGATAAATAATTTCAAGTATTTCTATCAATTGAATAAATGGATTTATAGTACTTTCATGGAATCTATTGTACTTTTTTCAATCTATTTTGTAGTAAAGACAAAACGTGTCTTATTAACTTTAAAAGAGTTATTATACTCTGCTAGGTCGCACTAGATTCGATCTTAATTTTTTTATTTGTTTCTCAAGTCATATTAGTCAATATATGAGAATTAAGTGACTTGACAATACTTGACAGTACTTTATTCACTTCACAATATACTTTATAGTAATTCTATAGGTAATAATTTAGATTTAGTAATACTGACATGTCACCAGTCATATGAGTGAAACTCAAAAACTTGATGTAATGTGACAATGAATGAATGAATAAATATAGTGTTTTCTCATGGAAAACAACAACAATTTCAACTTTTTCATTTTTTTCAGAACCTGTTCACAACCCTCCGTCAAACGACTCGCATAGTGCTGGCACTGTCTGCCTTCCTGCTTCTGTTGCACTCTTTCCTGCAACTGCTGCTGATGGGCCTTCTGCGCTACCAGATGACCGAACCCTGGGTCAACTGCATCTGCTCGCTGTATGGCCTGCTGATGGCCTTCTGGGTGGACCAGAGTTGTGTCTACCGCAGCAACAAGATGGCCATCCTCACGCACATCGCCTCCATTGTCATTGTCACCGCCTGGGGCTGCCTCATGTTCCAGATGGGCCGGTTCCCCTGCTGGGGTAACTATGGCCTCATGTTCACCGCTGTGCTCAATAATGTGCTAAAGGTGATCACAACAAATTTGAACTTTAACTTCCCACAGTAAGAACATAAACTATTTTTATGGACATATTATTATATATCAAAATTTGGGAACAGAATAGTTTTGGGCTATGCCTGTTGTTCTTTCCTGATCATATTCATATGATTTGTAATTGTCATTAAATTTATCAGTATCCTCATAGGATGCTTACGTGTGTGGATGTTGAATGTCTGAGTGTGCTTGTCCTTTAATTTCTATTTTTTTTCGCTTTGAAATTTTTTCCTTGTACTATAACATTTTATTCTGTAAAGCGTATTGGATTGCAATTCTGTATCTTTTTCAATTCTTAAAAATATGTATTGATTAAGTAACTACATCTTATCATAGAGAAACGATAGCATAAGTAGATATCCCATGGTATAGGGCGTTTATGTCGCAACTTTTACTGTTATCCCAAGCCAATAGTTCACGTAGTTCTTTCCTATGCAGCTGTGTGATGCTGGTAGTCTCTCAAATTGTTCCGTTCATACACTATCGTCCCAACAAAACAGTAAAAATTGACAATAATCGACAGTAATCGGCTTGAGATAACAGTAAAAGTTGCGACATAAATTCTCCCTATACCATGGGATATCTACTTACACTATTGTTTCTCTATGATCTTATCCTCTTTTTCAAAATTTTTCCTATTTAAAATCTTCTTATTTGCTATCTGATTTTCCCAACGTTTCTTTATTCTCTTTCCCACGTATTGCATATTGTTAGGCCTACACAGGTTTTTTTCCTCATATCCATATCCACTATTCATGAAATCAACAAATTCATCTTTGATTCCAATTCTTACTATATTAATTTTCTTCAGTAGCTTGTCTATTATTTTGTTTTAATTTTTTTTTGCTTTTTCTTTCAGCAGTGAAGTGATTGAGTTTATTGAAAAACACTTACTATTTAAAAGACTTTTATTATTCAATATTGATCTCTCATATTTATTACATTTCATTGTCATTTCTTGCTGCTTCAATTTTATTGTTATCTCTGCATATTTTGGATTGTATTGTTTGCTAACGACATGGTTAAGTGGTAGAGTGGATATTATTGTCCAAACTTCGCCACGTCAACAAAAATAAACAAGTCATTTTATTCTATTCTATTCTGATTGTATTAACTTCTACAGAAATTTATTCAACTCCACATTATAATAATCGATTCGGGCTGTAACTGCAACAATCGAGATTTTCCAAGTTCTCTATATTACTCTGATGCTTTTGCATCAAGGCAAGATAAAAAACTAGGTACTGGTAAAATAAATCCAACTGTTACTTTCCAAGATGGATAATTTTTTAAGCAGATACAATTTACTAGTATTTCCTTCTGGGATTGGTTCATGAGAATCTATATATGTCTTGTTGATTGAGAACTACTGAAACTATAGTGAGTGCTCACATTTCACAATAATCATCAAGTGGACTTTAAAATCAGAAGGACTGTCGACTGGACTATCAATATAACACACAAAACAATGACGCTTGAAACAGACCTCAATTCTATTGAACTTGAATTCTCCTAATAACGTTCCAGTGTTGTCGTTAGAATATAATATTAAACTTTTTCTTATGTGAGTTGTCGTGAAGGTGATGTGGTACCGGTAGCTGGTAGGTATAATCCATATGAAATTAATCGGCCTGAGTACTATCGAAACTATATAGTACCGTACAGGTACCTCTCAATTAAAAAAATACATCATATAAGTGGTTCTGACGAAAATTTCAAGTCATCTCATTAAATAATTGTCATGTACATTATTCTAAACCCCTCCTATTATATTAGAACTTTCAAAATAACTTCAAGACTGAATTACAAGCATCTAAAGACTTGTTATTTCAATTCCAAATTGTGTTCCATGTAACAAGGGCTTCAGTCCAAGCTTTTTTTATATATTTTTTTGGAAACAAATACCGACGAATTTTCAAATTCCACATCTTATATAACTTATGACAGTATGAAGTACCTTAGATAAAAATTGAATGGTCATGTTACGAAAAATAAAACGCACAGGCAGTTTTCTGTAGTTTTCTCAAGACTACAAGTTTTGGACTGAAGCCCTTTTTGCATGGACCGATTCATATTTCGTCATTATTTATTCAGGTCTTGTCCGTTTTTTCCCAGTTGTACATACTATACTAGGCCTACTTGTCTTACTTAAATAATACTATATCTTCAGACACCAGTCTATTTTTGCACCAATACCATACTTCTATTCAAATTATTTTACCCGAAATTTCCACAAATATATCGTTCAACATTTTATGTTTGTTTTGCAGGTGATGTCGACCGGAGTGTGCCTATTCATAGGGTTCGTGTTGTGCTTCTGGATCCAGTTCCCTTCCAAGTTCAAAGGCGCGTGGAACCCGTTCATCAGAATGGTGATCATGATGACCGGCGAACTGAACGACGAGTTCTTCTTCACATACGACTCACCCAATGAACTGCAGTGCAGTCGATTAGTCTTCGTTATCTTCATACTGCTGGCATCCATAGTTCTCACTAATCTCATGCTCGGTCTTGCCGTCAATGATGTTCAGGTGAGTTTTTTGTGAGGGTAATGCCCATTTGTGCCACAGGCTTGTGCGTCAGATTAGTATTAATTTAGATTAATTTAGTGCATCAGATTAATTTAGATAATGGATGAGCAGATATAGGAAAAATAACTTTTTCTATTCACAAATTATACGTTTTTTGAACAAAGATAGGTTTACAACAAGTCTTCTCCTCTTTACACGAAAAATGTGGGTATGTGAGCACAAAGTTTCATTGTCCCACTGAATACAGTACCTACTATTATATCAGTGTCCTATACACCATATATATGAAGAAGTATAATAATACTACCTAACTAATTATAATTGCCAAAAAGAATACAACTAAAACGTTAACAATAAGCATGAAATGCAGTGTGTAGTTTTTCACTCGAAACTTTCAATTAATAACTTGCACTACATACATACATACATACATACATACATATCCGGGTCCCGTTCCAGCTAGTGCCGGGTCTGGGTGTTTACAATGCCTCTCCATCTTGTTCGGTCCTCCCACCATCGCTCGTCCTCCACCTGCCGCCATCGGTGTCCTCTCTTCTCCACTTCGTTGGCCACTGAGTCTGTCCATCGTCGTCGCGGTCGTCCTCTTGGTCTCCTCCCTTCAATCCTCATCTCCTCCATTCTCCTTGGCAGCCGATCCTCTCTCATTCTCTTCATGTGCCCAAACCAGCGTAGTCTCATACTTTCAACCTTTTCCCTTATACTCCCCATGTTCAATTCTCTTCTTATATCCTCATTTCTAACTCTGTCTCTTCGTGTCTTCCCCTTTATTGCCCTGAGGAACCTCATTTCTCCTGCCTGTATTCGACTCCACTCTCTTTCCGTCATCGTCCATGTCTCGGCTCCGTATAATATGATGGGTACGTAATACATCTTGTACATCATAATCTTTGCCTTTTCTGGTACTTTTCCATCCCAAATCAAATGTTTCACTGTTTGGTAGAAATTCCCCCCTTTTGTAATCTTCTAGTTATCTCGTGGTTTATTCTCCCATCATCTGCAATTTCACTGCCCAAGTACCTGAAACTTCCAACATTTTTCAGGGGTTCTCCATTCAATCTGATATCTCCGGCAAAATTGTCATCCCTTCCAAAAACCATTACTTCACTCTTTTCCCTGCTTATTTTCAGACCATATTTCTCCATAACCCTGCTCCAAGCATCCAACTGCATCTGTACATCCTCAACTGTTTCTCCCCAAATCATCATATCATCCGCAAATATCATTTTCTTATCCCGTTCTCCTACTTCCTCTCTCACTTGTCTATTCATTCCTTCCATAACTACATTGAACAAGGCTGGTGATAGAATACTTCCCTGTTTTAGCCCATTCCTTACTTCAAACTCGTCTGTACAACCACTTTGTGTTCTTACTCTGCACTTATATCCCCTATACATCTCCTTTATTATGCCAATATGTTCTTTCTCAATCCCAAAATTTTCCATTTCCTGCCACAAACCTTGCCTATCCACTGAATCATACGCTTTCTCTATGTCTATAAATAGCATCACAATCTTCTTATTATATTCCCAGCTCTTTTCCATCAGTTGTCTTATGGAGAATATAAGATCTACTGTACTGCGGCCTGGTCGAAAACCATATTGTTCCTCACTTTGTTCAAGCTCGATTTTTGGGCTGATTCTGTTTAGTAATATTCTTTCGAAGATTTTCGCACAGTGGCTCATCAAGGTGATTCCCCTATAATTTTTACAATTCTTCTTACTTCCTTTTTTAAACAAGGGAATTATTTCTCCTTTCTTCCAGTCCTCTGGGATTACTTTGTTTTTCCAGATGCATTTCAGAACTCGGTAATATACTTGTTTATACGGTAATATACAGAACTTGCACTATACTTTCAATAAATAATATTAAATGAAGCAATCAAAGCAGTCCATTTCACTATTTCTCCTTCACAACTCCGAAGTTCTAAAATTCATAAGTTCCACTCAATTTCGAATATAAAAAAGTCATGTACCCTACGATATTTAGTTTTTGACAATATTCAATATGAATGAAGGAAATAATTTTTGTCAACTCAATTTTTATCTTGAGAAAACCACTACTCGACTTTAATACATCATCTGCAAAAAGTAATATGTAAATTGTAGAAAGTAGAAGTAATATTTAATACATCGTCATATCTCAAAAAGTAATGATCGGAAAAAAATATTTTCCTGAGAAAACTTTTTCATTTTACTAGCTTGATGATATACGAATCGAAAAACTTTGAAAAATATCACGATCAGCTTTACAGTATCAGCCTGAAGAATTTTTAAGTGACAAATAACCTATAGTGAGGTCCACGTTATAATGACAGTATTTGATCAACTTTGGTTTTGCTATCCTTGTCTATCATTCGACAAATCCGGTGGTACTATCCTTTTCTAGGTCCACAACGATGCCAATTATGTTTTTGACAGTGTAGAAATATAATTAATTAATGCTGAGAATCGGCATCGCTATTCTTCTATCTTTATCCACTGCCATTATAACGTGGACCTCACTATAGCTACACTTGGACTGTTGTATAAATTAGAATCGGAACCGTTTTGGGCTTATTATAAGCCTGTGGTACTTTTCTGTAAGTTGTATAATTCTGAATGATTGAATAAATAAATATCTGCAATTGTAGTCGTGCCTAAACCATTCCTGCAATTGACATTGCTGTTTCGCTAATCCTTCATAGTAGTACAGTTTTTGAATTAAGCTTTTTTGATTCAATACTTCATCATGGAGTTCTATTCCTCTGAAATCTACAAATTAATAATTATTAATGAATAGAAATTGTAGAACTCTTCCTAATTACCAATTATTATTAGCCTATTATTACTGAATACCCAAAGGGATTCCAGGGGATTAAATCTACAAAGGTAATGAATAAAATATCTGTTGAAGTAGAAAAAATTGTTACAAAGTATAATATTTAAATAAAAATACTTTTTACTTAACTTCACTTCATTTATGTATTAATTAATTAGTTTTTATTAATTTCATAACTTTTCACTTACCGTACTTTTAAAAATAAATAAAATACTTGATTTTTGGTTGAGGAATATTATGGAATGCATTTCACTCCTTAGGAGGAGCTTCATCAGTCATGGAAATCCAAATGTGATTTATTTTTGAAAAGCAAACTATATAGTATAGGTAGTTTCTTAAAATGTATGAATTCAGGGTTACATTCCCATTTATAAAATAGAATTATAGTAATTTTTTGAAATTAGGTAATAAAAATAATATTTTATTAATAATATTAAAAATTGTATTTTAATATGTTATTCTATTAATTTCAAAAAAGGGTACTATAATTCTATTTTATACTAGCTGGCCCGGCGAATCGTACCGCCAAATAGTTTAATGCATCTCATGACAAACTTTAGTTGGATGCACACCTGAGGAGGCGCGATGCGGCATTTTATTTATACAGATAATTTTCCAACTGCAAAATAAATAATTTACTAAAATCAATTAATTCTGGACACCGAAGACAGCACTGATAATATTTACATATTATATTTACAGCAAATTTTGTAATACATTTTGTTAATTCGAAAGAAAGCAATGTCTTTAGAGCATGTAAGTCTTTAACCTGAGGCCGCACTGCTGGATGGTTACACACAGAACAGTCAGTTTGTTTTTAGTCGGGGCGTTTATAATAGAATACATGGGCGGTTATGAAGCACCACACACTCTTGTCCACTATCTACCGACAGCTTTTGTATGACACAATGATTATAACAGCTGAGTTTTATTTCTGTGTATGGCCAGCTTAAATTTTTTTCTTATAAGGATTACTCATGTAAACTTTGAAGGACCGTAGGAAAAGAGTCATGAAGTCGGATTATAAATTTTATAGGCCATAAACCTGGTCCTGAACATAACGAACACAGCTAAAAAAATCATTAAATCCTGTGCACACAAGAAAAAGTTATTGAATGTCAAAATTTGAGGCTAGATTCATATTTATATAGTTTTATAGTATAGTTTTAATTTTCATGAGTGTGTTCGAGTGTAAACTGGGGAGTTTTGGTGGGAGTACAAATCTTGCTGGGCTATTCTTAGTAGTTTCAAGCTATTATATTTTTGCACAGAAATTAATATTGAATTTGTAGGCGCTGCAATTGGAAGGCCACGCCATCCACCTGAAGAAGCAGACAGAGTTTATAGTGCACTTGGAGCGGCTGACCACCCACTGGCTGCTGCACAGTCGATTCTTCCCCTCGATTATTCGAGAAATGCTCAACACAAAGCACCACGTTCCCATCAAGCTGTTTGTCAAGGACATAGGCTTTGATCACGGAGAGCTGCCTGACAGAATCATGGATGAAATTGTTCCCATCGCTCGAGCTAAACGACTCAACAAAGCTGCTGATAAACCTACCAGGTAATCAATTTTATCTTGGTTATTCAATAAACTGTTCATTAAAATATTAATGAAATATTTTTTATTTTTTCTAGTATCCTTTTATTTTCTTCGATGGCAAGATCGGTTTCGGGTGTTCATCCATTTTATCAAGTGTCAAAAAAAATCTTAATAAAAAATCTGGTGTGGTGCACTCACACAACTTTCCTTGCCGTTATGAAAATTGATCAACTGACGCTAGTGTTCCCGCGCATTTCAAGTCTACTTTTCTAAGATCTGAGCCAGCTAGTGACAGGACAATAGCGCTGCAGATACACGAAGTCTGCTATCTGTTCATAGTGAATGATTTTAGAATCAACAGTTGCTAACAGTTTGCAATTGAATAATCTTATTTTCTCTAATTTCGAGCTTATTTTCAATTTTAGGTGAAGATGCTACTGAACATTAATTGTAGTGATTTTTATGCTCAATCTTTTCCACTTGAAATTTTCTGTACAAATTGTATCTGAAGCCTGATAATTGGGAATCTCAAATCAACTTTGCATAGATGATGCATTGCTCCTGAAATTTTTACAGATATAAGACTTGTGGCAGTTGATAGAGCTTATCAATGACGTTTTCAGGTATGAATTTGATTTTTTGAAGATGCTACTGAACATTAATTGTAGTGATTTTTATGCTCAATCTTTTCCACTTGAAATTTTCTGTACAAATTGTATCTGAAGCCTGATAATTGGGAATCTCAAATCAAACTTTGCATAGATGATGCAGTGCTCCTGAAATTTTTACAGATATGAGACTTGTGGCAGATGATAGAGCTTATCAATGACTTTTATAGGTATGAATTTGATCAAAATCGTTGGAGCCGCTTTTGAGAAAATCGCGAAAAACCCTGTTTTTGACAACATTTTCGCCATTTTAGCCGCCATATTGAATTGCATTTGATCGAAACTGTTCGTGTCGGAACCTTATAGTGCAAGGACCTTAAGTTCCAAATTTTAAGTCATTCCGTTAATTGGGAGATGAGATATCGTGTCATGACACAGACGCACACACAGACACACACACACACCACACACACACACACACACACACACACACACACACACACACACACACACAACACACACACACACACACACACACACACACACACACACACACACACACACACACACACTTTTTCAGTCCTTTTTTGGACTCAGGGGACCTTGAAACGTATAGAAATTTAGAGATTGGGGTACCTTAATTTTTTTCAGAAAGCAATACTTTCCTTATCCTTACCTATGTTAGTAGGGCAAGGAAAAAATGTATCAAGTAACCCTGTAAGAAACAGTGATCAATAACTTTTGTTTTTGAATGATCAATGATTTATTGGTTTTTCAAAAAAATCTTAAGCTTTAATCTTATATCCTCATTTTCATTTTGAGTTGTCATACATGCATAGGCTGTGCATTATACTTTATTTTTCACGCCCATAATGAGCAGGTAGCATTATTTTCCTTTTTGTGTCTAATCTCAAATTGATAGGTGCAATGTAGCTTGTAGCACTCTTATGTACCGGTACTGATATAGATAAATAAGTTGCCGTGCTACCAATTTCTCCTAAATAGGTTGGATAGCATTTTTCAACTATTAACCTAAGGAAAGTTATCGGCTCCAAAGTGGTAGATTCTTGATAAACTATGAATGGATCTATCGCCTATGAATGAGAAATCCAATTTTCAGAGCAAACCAACTTATAATCTTCAGAAGAATTTTGGCAATATACAACACAAATCTAAAAAAAAATAATACCTTACACACTTAAACATCCTAGCATCATTACAAGCTAAAATACTTATCCAGTTTATATAGTTGAAAACAATGGCTATAGGCTTGTAAACACACGAAACAATTATAGACAAAATTAGAACACTATAGACTGTTCAAAACTCAATTTAAAACATTAAAATTTTCAATTTAACAGAAAAATATTCAGAGAGCACAAAACACTTTTCAGTAGCCAGCCACTATTTTTTAGAGAAGAAGGAGCACAAAGTACAGAGCAAAGCCTTGTATTTCGAAACTGTTATTTTAAATTTATATATCCTCTATATTATCTGTTAATTCTGTTAACTCTGTTTCGGTGATACCATGGAATATGCAACACAATTATTTACGATAAATTCTCAGTCAAAAAGTTGTCCGTATATCGATTACTCTGATATTTACTATCAAGTTTTATAGATCTCGAATTGAAGATTCGATTTTAATCGAGAAAAAATGTAATATTACAAATACCCCCCTCTTGACATAAAAAATTTTACTGTTTGAGAATTTAAAGAAAAAAAATTACATTGAAACAAATGGAAATTGTTGAAATTAAATTTGAGAACAGTAACAATTTTTTCTATAAAAACATTAAATGTCAACTATAATTGAAAATTATTATAAAAATTCATCAATAGCATTTGTTATATGTTTCCAAACAATATTTCAAAGTATAGAATATCAGAATTACTTTTGATTTAGCTTTATAATTTAAAGGAAAATATCTCAACGGAAAGTTATATATAAAGAAGTTATATATAAAGTTATATATAAAGATGGTTTTTGAAATTGCACATAAATTTGATAGATAGAAAAATTCAATTTTTATTGCATAAAAAAATGTAGTATGTTGAATAAAAAAAATTATTATTATTATTTTTTTTTAAATGAATTGATGAATTGTTACATTTAATTTTCACATAAAATTTCAATAAATCAAAAATGTTCATTTCTTTCACTATTGACACGGTCAATTTCACGGTTGATTTTATCGATGCAAATTTTGGAAAACAGTCCGTTAAGGCACTCAGTATGAATTTCAGTTAAGTGTGACTCCAGTGTGATCTGAATACTCATAGTGTTGGGCTGATCTGGATGCACGTAGTGTTGGGCTGATACTTGTAGTCGACTGATGCATACCAAACTCGATACAGGTGACATCTCAGTTAGCATTTCCTCATGCTTGTAGTAGATGGCTGCATACCAAACTCGATACAGGTGACATCTCAGTTAGCATTGCCTCATGCTTGTAGTAGACGGCTGCATACCAAACTCGATACAGAGTCACGTAAATTTTGTATCATATAATTATACAATGTACATTTCAGGCTTGAAATGTAATTCGTTTTTTGGAAAAGAGATAGTCGCTGCATACAGGATTAACTTAGGTGAGGATTAATTTAGGTAAGGTTTGGTTTTTTGATATTTTCAGCTTTCAAGGTTTAGAGTTCTGCATACAGGAATAATTTAGGAGAGGATTTTTTGAATCAATTCTTTCATGATACTGTGACTGTTATTCTGAATTCAAAGTTATGAACGTGAACATGGATGGCAATTACCTCCAGGTAATGTGGTAGTGTTGAAGTTTGAGTTAGGTACATGGTCAGCAATAGGCGTTGGCATTGTCATTGGCATATGCATTGGTGTTGGCATTGTTGTAGGCATTGGCATCAACATTGGCGCAGGCATTGGCATCAGCATTGTCGTAGGCATTGGCTTAGACATTGGTGCAGACATTGGTGTAGATATCGGCGTAGTTATTGGCGATGGCATTGGTGTAGGCATTGGCATCAACATTGGTGCAGGCATTGGCGTAGACATCGTTGTAGTTATTGGCGTTGACATTGGCGTAAACATTGGCATCGACATAGGCATCGGCGTAGACATCGGTGTAGTTATTGGCGTTGACATTGGCATAAGCATCAGCGTAGATATTGGCGTTGGTATTTGTGTAGATATTGGCGTTGGCATTGGCGTAGACATTGGCATCGACATAGGCATCGGCGTAGACATCGGTGTAGTTATTGGCGTTGACATTGGCATAAGCATCAGCGTAGATATTGTTGTTGGTATTTGCGTAGACATTGGCAGCAACATAGGCATCGGTGTAGACATCAGAGCAGATATTGGTGTTGATATTGGCATAGTTATTGGTGTAGATATTCAATTAATGAGTCACACTAGTTCGAAAATCACCCAAATGTTCTTAACACTCTTCATGGCATTCACTTGTTGCTGATTTCGAGATTCACGTGATAATTATTTCAATGTTAATGTCCATGCTGTACCTGTTATCTTAAAATGCTTATAAACTAAAAAGAAAATTTTTATTAGGCTACCAATACAATCTAATACACATGAAAATTATTTCTAAGTATATAATCAATATAAAAATGAAATTTGTTAACATCTTATTATACAGTCAGCAATACCTAAATTGTGAAATTTGGAGACATCAATTACAAAATTTCAATAAAAAAAATAATTTCATTTCCATTTATTCACTGTTCAAATATTTTATAAAAAGCAAATTATTCATATTATTAATCATCGTTTGTTGGATACTATAGTTTATTTCGACTTTTCAATGTTCTAACACAAACTACATTTCATGACAAAACTTTACTATCAATCATTAAACAAGAAATCATTCAAAACATCAATAATATTTTGCTTCAAAGGCAATCAATATTCATAAGTAATCATCTGCATCTATGGCAATCAGCATTATTAATCATTATTTTGCATCTATGGCAATCAGCATCAGTAATCAACACAAAAAATATTATCTCATTACTGCCTCTCTAAGTCATAACCTCTGTTATATTCCTTCTTTAGGCAATGATGGGTTTCCATCTCAAAAAACAATCACATACCAGCAAAATTCTAATCAACAAACCCCACTAAAAATTCTACATACACTCCAGCATCCATTTCAAACGATAATCAATCATATCAAAATTTATAGAATAAATAGTTTTTAAAATTTAGAAAAAGACATCAATTACAAAAACTTTAGAGAAATTTTAACCTTTAACTCATTTCATTTATAATATGACAAAACTTTTTTATTTAATGACACATTATTCAAGTTAACTTTAATTTATATTGAAAATCTCATAATATGGCGACACAATTCATTAATACTTTAAAATTTTAAAGTTTTATTATTATAACAAAAGAATTTATACATAAGATTAAATTTCAGCATGTTCTAAATTGAACCATTTATTTTTTAAATAATTTCAGAATTTGAAGACTGTATAATAAGTACAAACATTTCAAGATTACAATACAAAGACAATCAAGATAATGGATAATGGGTAAATAAGTTCCCTAAAAAATACAAATAAGAAAAAAAGAAAAATTGAGTAAATAGATTTCCTAAATAATACAAGTAAGAGAAAGATTAATTAGAGCCTATCCTACATGTCAGTTCTAAACTTTCATAAGGAAGTATATTTAATAAAATATACTGAAAATGGGACATAATTTGCTCTGAAAACCTAATTACCTAATATAATACCTGACAAAAAAATAGACATAATTAAAATATGTAATACATGATGAAAAAATATACCGCAAGCAAACAATTATTTACACTACAATGGATAGATTTTAGAAAAGTTAAGTTTTATCAACAATTTAAAGATTAGGAAAATAAGCTACTATTTTAACTTCCAAAATTATTTCAGAAAAAAAATACAAATTTAAATGACTATGGACAAGATTGGTTAAGATATGAATCATAGAAGAAATTTACTGACATTACACAAAGACAGGAAAGAATCGAAATTTGAAAAGATTAAGGGCCAAGAAAAATAGGCTACAGGAAAGAAAAAAGACACAATTATGGACTCTTACCATACACTGCGTAGCGATTATGCTATTCTGGATCCCGGCATAACACAGGATTCCTAATCATAACATAGTGCTGGGGAATACCCTTTCATCATGTGATTCACAGTCATCATCTTGTAAGTAAGCAACTTGAAACAACCTTTGAATACTAACACATCAATGTGAATTTGTGCTTTGTTTTCTTCAAGAACATGATTTTATTCATGGGTTCATTTGTTTCAACAAAGCCATTTTGTTTACAAAAGTCGGTCATGTTCACTAGATAATGCTTTGCATACACCTTTTCAATTTTCAGTTGAAAGTTGAATTCATCAACTTGATACAAAGCAAGATTCATTTTGTTTACATTGTTCCTAACCTCTACAGAAACCTGTCTCATGTAACATTCACTTTATTTACTGTTTTCCTAAGTTTCAATTTGGCAATACTACTTTCTTTACTGTTGACTTTCAATAAAGACAACTCCCTACCTAGTACATTACTCAATTCTACTATCTCACTAGGATTTACTTTTTCAATAACAGTAACTAGGCCTACATTATCTGAAATTTGAAATAATTGATCTTGTATCTTAACACTACTATCATCCTGCTTCAATTTGCTTTCATCTTCATGATTATCTTTCAATGTTTCATGTGTATCTTTTAATAGAAGGTTTATACTAACCTGCTCTTATCTAATGCTAGCAAATTCTTGCTTCATCTCATCAAACCTAGCACTTTGATCTTGTTTCAAGTTATCAATCTTAGCATTTTGATTTTTAAACATTTGGTCTAACTTAGCATTTTGCTTATCAAACAGTTGTGTTAAGGCAGCTATTAACTCATCATCGTTTTTAATATTTTTCATATTGTATGCCATTTTGCTAGTCTGCACAGATAATATATTCATTAGGACTTGATCTCTCTTGAACCGATTTCCCACTCAGCAGCATCTCATTCATAACCTATCAAGACATCAGCCTACACATAATTTCTATAACCAGGGATTTCATGGTGTACCATTTGGGACATATTTATTTTGTAATTCGGTCCCACCACAGGGGTAACATTTGGGACAATTTGGAGATTCAGTCCCACACCAGGGGTACCATTTGCAGTGCTACCAATTTCTCCTAAATAGGTTGGATAGCATTTTTCAACTATCAACCTAAGGAAAGTTATCGGCTCCAAAGTGGTAGATTCTTGATAAACTATGAATGGATCTATCGCCTATGAATGAGAAATCCATTTTCAGAGCAAACCACTTATAATCTTCAGAAGAATTTTGGCAATATACAACACAAATCTAAAAAAAAATAATACCTTACACACTTAAACATCCTAGCATCATTACAAGCTAAAATACTTATCCAGTTTATATAGTTGAAAACAATGGCTATAGACTTGTAAACACACGAAACAATTATAGACAAAATTAGAACACTATAACTGTTCAAAACTCAATTTAAAACATTAAAATTTTCAATTAAACAGAAAAATATTCAGAGAGCACAAAACACTTTTCAGTAGCCAGCCACTATTTTTTTAAAGAAGAAGGAGCACAAAGTACAGTGCTGTCTCATCTATTTTCTGAGTTTTAAATTTATTCATCTGCCATATTTCCTCTTCCCAAGTAGCAAAAAAATATTGTCTCATTATTGCCACAACATTCAGCAACATTGTTAAAGATATTGTCATTATAATATTGTAGCAGTATTGTCATAATATTTTTGCAATATCAAATCATATATTATGTAAACATTGTTCAGCAATATTAAATAATATCTATACAACATTGTCACAATATTGAATAATATCATGTAAATAATGTTTGGCAATATTGAGATAATATCATACAACATTATTACAATATTAATTAAAAATTACCTAAATATTGCTAAGCATATTTAATATATCTATACAACATTGTCACAGTATTGAATGATATACCATGTAGATATTGTTAAACATTTTCAGATAATATCAATACAACATTGGCACAATATTGGATAATATTTTTGCAATATCAATCATATTCATGTAACATTGTTCAGCAATATTAAATAATATATATACAACATTGTCGCAATATTGAATAATATATCATGTAAATAATGATTGGCAATATTGAGATAATATCAATACAACATTATTACAATATTAAATTTAAAATTACCTAAATATTGCTAAGCAATATTTAATAATATCTATACAACATTGTGACAGTATTGAATGATATACCATGTAGATATTGTTCAACATTTTCAGATAATATCAATACAATATTGGATAATTCACCAAGTAAATATTGTTTAGCGATATTTACATAATATCAATATAACTTTGTCACAATATTGAATGATAATGTAAATATCGCTCAAGTCTAATCAAAATTCCATTGAATTTTTCTACTTGAATCGAAATCAGCAAACCCTTCTTGTTCAAGGATGACATACTTGTTGGAGTCGAGCTCGAATATGGCTTGTTGGGTATTTAGCTTTTATTGCAAGGGTCAAACAAGTCTAGACTTTGGTTTGAATTCTCCTTGTTGATCAAGGCTGACAAACTGACAAAGAGAGATTGATTATATTAGAATGGATCTAGTTCTTTACTCAGGTATGTTACAATATACACTGGCTTATACACTTATTTACATTAAAATGACAGTATTGCTAATTATTCAACAAATTTGACAAGGTATGAAAAATAAATGGATGAGAATGAAGATTTAATGCAATTTAAATAACGATAATATAATATTGTGATGTAACTACATAAATCGGCCGTGTTTCAGCAAATAGTTGTCAGAGAGAGAAAGAGAGAGAGAGAGAGAGTGAAAGAGAGAGATTTGATTAGATTAGAGTTATTTATTTATGTATGTTACAATATTTACTGGCTTATACATAAATTTACGGTAATGCTAATTATTGAACAAATTTTACAAAGTATAAAAAATTAATTAAAAAAAATAATTAAAAGAGACAGAAAGAGAGAGAGAGTGAGAGTGTGTGAGAGAGAGAGAGTGAGTGAGAGATTGAGTGAGTGAGTAAGCGGGAGAGAGAGCGAGTGAATAAGCATGAGGGGAGGAGAGAGAGAGAAGTGATAGAGAAAGCGAGAGAAGATGTTTTGTCCTGTATATATAAGTACTCATCCAACTGCCCACTATCCCTAGTATGTATAACTAAAGCTATTCAACTATAGCTGCAGTATTTACAAAGCAGGGACCTTCTAAACCTTTCTGGATAGAAAAAGTTGAAAAGTAGACAATGATTCCAATTCGCATCAATAGATCAGAATTCAAAAGAGTGAGACACACCACTATATAACTGGATTTTTGGCTGAGAATCTTCTTGTCTTTGCTGGCAGGTAGCCTACTGAAAACTAAATTCTAAACTGTAGCCCAATACTGCTTCTTCGTTTCGAGTACATCGCAGTACTGTTCCATAATTTGAAGTAGGCTATAGTACATGAACGATACATAGCCTATTTAGTATAGAGTTCACTGTCACTTCGTAATCTGAGTTGTGAGTGAACTGTTCACTTATATCAACCGTTAATACCTGAATTGGATGAGTCATACCTGTATTGCATAGATTTTTCTAATCTTCTATAAGTTTCTATAATATTCCATAGTTTCTTATAGAAACATAATAAATGTTAAGAATATGAACTTCTGAAGAATGAATTAACGTTTGAAATATTATAAATGCATAATATAGAAGTTTGATTGTAGGAAACGTGTCGCAAATATAATATAAAGGCAATAACATTTTACAGAACACACTACAGTTTTGTAACACTTTTTGTAGATGAAAGAGGTTGTCACACTAGTTTTTGGAAGATTTGCTGCTGAAACTCTCATAACTCTCTTCCTATCCTAATGTATAGTATGTATCAAGATTATAGTAAGTTTACAGCAAAATAATGTAGGCCTACATGTAAGTTCTAGATCTTCATTCAATTATCTTCCGTATCATGTGAATCACGATAATAATTTGTCTGTGTTGATGTTTAAGAGTTATCTATAATAAATTATAGCCTAATTAAGGAAATAATATTGGCTAATAGACAGACGTAGGTGACAGGAAATTCACGAATGACGTATCATCACACCAGAACTACTGAGCTGATTGACTTGAAATATTTTGCATATTTATTCTTAATTTACCGAGGATGGTTTTAGGCCTATTTTGAATTCTTGAATATTTCAGTAGGTCCAGTTTTTAATTGACCGCCATTGCGGAACACGGGTTATCTACTAATTATAATTTTATAGAATCTCACATCTACAAAGCACACCCAACATACCCCAAATGTTTTCATTACATACTTTATTGGACGACACACTATTGAATTTCATGTTGAAATAAACCTGTATAGATTTTCCTCTTTTGTGCAAATAGAACTTGCTACTGATGTTGAAGAGTCATTTTCAGATACGATTCAGACTAAATACTTGAACGATTGTCATTACTTCTCGATAAGCCCAATATTTGATTCATTATTGATACGGTAATGTATTAATCATTACACCTAAACTTCCAGCACATGCGGAGTAATGCATCGTTAATTTTGTGTATCAACATATCACAAAAACTATCATAATAATATTGAGAGTATTGAGAGGAGAAAAAGTATCTTATTTGTATCACATGTATCACATTATTTGCTAGAAGCTCATTTGCAGAGGCATCACAGTTTATATAACTCAAACGCTTCAACAATATTTGTCTCTGAAAACAGTCCTGAAAGCTTCTTGAAGTTAAAGTTATTATATCCACAAGATAGCTGCATTATTGGTAAACATCTAGGATCTTAGAAAGCTGTTGTTTTTCATTTTTAATGTTTCTATGTATGAGAAATAATAAGTTTCATCACAACCCATAAAGTAGTTTTTCGGAAATTGTGATAAGTAGTAATTTCCAGAATTCAACAATCAAGTTATTAATTACATACTGAGTCAATTAATCTACCCAGTAGATCTATATATTAATCAGAGAGCACTTAAATACCTTCAATTACATTGTAGTCGCTTGATTCAATTAACGGAAATCGAAATATTGAATGTCAAAGAATATTAACTTACTGTATTGTCTCTTATGATAAATTGGAGACTATTTGAAAGAAAAATAGACGATATCTCTCCAGTCTTTGAAATGAAATTCACCTCGAAAGTGGAGATATTTCGTATTTATTTCCATTTACAATAATAACAGAATTTACTTTGCACCCAACCACAGCCCTACCACCAGTGACTGGTGGGTTTTTTTATACTCTTTGCATTCTGGTTCTGTTAACTACTAGAAGATCGATATCCAAAGGTTCTGATTGTGACTATGATTCGAAAATTGGTTTTCATGGTCTAGTATTGGAATGGATTAGAGATATCAAATTGAATTCTATAAAAGAAACTCAGGAACTAATTCAAGGAAAGTTGTGAGAACAGCAAATGTTATGCCAACGATACTCCCCTGTACAGGAGTCAATTGATGTAGCATATCATCTGCGACCGTCTCATCTACTTATACCTCTTATCCTTTATAATTACACATGCATATTATTTTTGTTCCAGAGAGGAAAGCAGATCAATATTGGTGGCACAGGACTCTTTCGATTTGCCTTCAATCTCGACAGAAGTGACCGATGTGACAGACAATAAGCCGAAGACGAGCAGTTTTGGAGCCAGTTTACATTTGGACGATATGGGCGCAAGCGGAAGTGGCCAGGAAGACAGCAGCACTGAAACTGTACAACTGTTGAAAGAAATCAAGCATTTACTGTTGACAAGAGATCACGACACCTCGACAATACAAAGAAGTAATACACTGACCACTATCGATGATCAGCCCAATGTGGGTGCGTTTCTCAGGCGACTGAGTCAGGTGAAGCGGGCCAGATAAGAAAACAATCAAGATATCGGGACTCTTTGATACAATATTAGATTTAGCAACAGTTTATTTGAATATGAAATATTGAGGATGTCTTAGGCCCGGTTGCACAAAAACCGGTTTGATTTTAACCGTGATTAATTTAACGAGAACCAATCAGAGAAGGTCTTTCTGATAAGACAGCTTATCAGATTGGTTCTTGTGGAATTAATCACAATTAAAATTTGACCGGTTTTTGTGCAACCGGCATTTAGAATTCGTTTCTCAGACGACTGGGTCAGGTGAAGCGGGCCAAATAAGAGAATAAACAAGAAAAGTAGGACTCTTTGATAATAATTTTTACGTTTAGCAACAGCTATTTGAATATGAAATCTCGAGGATGTCTAAGAACTCATTTCTCAGACATCTGAGTCAGGTGAAGTGGGCCAGATAGGAGAACAAACAAGAAAACAGGACTCTTTGATACAATATTAGGTTTAGCAACAGTTTATTTATATAAATCTCGAGGATAAGTATTAGAATTATATTTGATGTAAATCTCATAAAATTAAAAAGCTATATCTAATTTATCAGTCTGTTATAGTTCCAATTTATTTATTAGCAACTGTTCACTACTGTAAAGAGTTACTGTGATGTCCACTGTAATGTACTGTGGTGTACACTGAGTGATGTCCGCGCTGCCCACGCTACAGTGGAGAAAGATAGGAGAACAGCGTTGAAGACTCTTTGCCTTGCCACTGCCTTCTATAGAGGATCGTTGATACCGGTATATCATGATTAACTCTTCGTTATAGTTTAAAATAATCAATTTAGTTCATTTGTCAAGTAATTATAGTTTTTAATGATTGAATAATAACATTTTTCACAATAATTGTGATGGAATATTTTGTTAATCAATTTGATTTGTACATTGTCAAAGAACAATCTGACAATCAACGTTGCGAAGCTACAAAATGATAGCGCTATTTGCTTTGTCGAACAATGGACAAGGATAGCAACACCAATCAATGTTGATCAAATTCTATGATGATACTATGGTATAATACATAAATATGATGATATAGGCTAATTTGCTTTATCAAATTTAAACCAACTTGTTTTGAATGTTTGTTATTGTAAAAGGGTGTTTAGGCTATATAGTTGGAGTTTTATGTATGAATTAGATTCTTGGTTGGTTTGTAAATAATCTATTCAATTATTGAAGTTATTGTTCAAAAATTTGGTCTGAATGTTCAAAAGAGAGTCATTTTAAAATTGGCGCCTGTGCTAACGATATAATCAGATTGATTTGTTAAATCATCGATACCTATTGATCGATAAAGTATTAATATCGATACAGTATCGATACTTTTTGTTTACATTCATCAAAATGACTGTGCTCATGCTCAATGCCGGTTTTTTCTTTTAAAAATAATAATTCTGAAATTATTCTAAATAACAAGTTTTATCATTATTCTACGCGGCCTCCAGTTACAAATTGATTGATTAATTAATTATTATGGTGAATTCTGCTAGTGAACTTTGGCAAGATTCTACGTCTAATGTAAGTTTCAACATAGGCCTAAGCTTACGCTAATATTGAATTTAAATGATTTTATTGGTTTTTAGATGATTTTAGCTATGATAAAGTAATAATAGCCCGTTTCTATTTACAAATTACAAATTAGTTAGTTTATACAATCTGAACATTCAGTGATGAATTGAAAACTAGAGTTTTTTTTGTATGGTAAGTTACTGTGTGAGATGGAGCGATTGTAATTCCACAACATACTTTTACTTGAATTCTCACACTACTTATGCACGGTACTTTTATCATGTACAACTTAACTACAGCAATATCTTTTATTTAGTATAGACCTAGATAAGTATAGTTGAAATTCAACCCTGTTAGGCCTAGCTTATAGATTTATGGGATTGCAGAATAATTGAATTTAAATGACATGGAATGTGCATGGTGGATTATTATTTACGTGTAGGCTACTGTACTGTACTCGTAACTTACCGTAGGCCTACACATTCCCAGGCCCACCGGATTTATGGTTAAGCTAACAGTGATAAATTTTAATCCAATTGAAAAAATGTAGCACAACTCAATATTTTTAATGAAAAAGTCATTATCCTACATTAGAATTTAACTTACCATAAAAAAAGTTTTGTAATAAAATAATTACAAAATAAATTGAGATTCATGTCTATTATTAACCTGTTTCATACCTGTTGCACACATAAGCGGTCAGGCGTTTCAATTTACACACTATTGGAAACTGAATACCGTACACTACATAGGAACTGAAAACTGAAGTTAATTATTGAATTAGGATAGATAGATAAATGTCTTCACAATATTAAAAGTGATGAGGGCAAATTTGAGGGAATAAGAGCCTCCTCTTCCAATTAACCCACAAAGTATTTAGTTACCTTAAAAAAATATTAATTTACCTTAATCATAAACAATTTTTCAATGCAAACTAAAAATGAAAGAGAGAGAGAGATTGATTGCATTTATTAAGGGCGGAGTTAGGACTCCGGGTCCTCTCTGCCACACAACCCTTTACATTTCATACAAATGAAAAGAGAGTGACGCTTATGTCAATATTTAATAATTGATAGTTGAGCTTTAGATACGGTAATAGAACTCTTTTGATGGTTATATTGTTTTTCTGAACTTTATTTGATCTAAGAAAAGCCTTTTGAAGATGTCTCTAATATAAATACTGTAGATTGTTTCTCTACTCAGTAGCCTACACAAAACTATTTCTAAAAATGTTTTTATATGAATGGTTTTCATTCAGTGAAAGAAGTGTGTCAACACATCACGGCTCAAAACAGCCGACTATTGTTTGCTAATCACCACGCAGGTAGACCCCAAACTTAGTCTCAAAATACCTCTTTTTCCTTGTTGGTCCCAAAGTTCCGGTCACCAACTCAGCCTATTGGAAGATAGGCATCATTCTTAATTCAATGGTACACAGTTTATCACTGGTAAATACTGAGGAGATAGAAACCGATGGATTTACTTAGATGGAAACCTCAAGTCGGGGACATACTTTTCATGCAGGGTTCCGAACCTACTTCAATCATGCTGGCAAATGACTGACCGGTGAAATAGACAACGGACTTGAATGGGACAAGCCTCACCTATCCATCATAATACAGTATGACCTGTTCTACCGCCACCTCTCCACCCCACAGAAATATCGGTCATGAATCGTATCGGAATACTGAATAACAGGTGTGCCCCCAGCTTTGCATAAAGCTAATACATAATTAATAACATAATATATTCTCAAATAGGTTGATTATCAGCTTATAATTTGAGAATTTAAATTCACTTTAAGTATATTAATATGAATTCAAAGTATGAGAATCAAAGAGTTTTTCTTTAAATATTTATTCTCCAACTGTCTATTTCAAGTTTATGTGTTCATCATTGAAAAATCAAATGCTTGCAACGAAGTTCTATTCCTCTCCTTTCAATAGAATTTCTTGAATGTTTCAAAATTTCAAAACAATTTCATCCTAATGCATAATATATAGCAACGCCCCTAGGTTCTTCACACTAATAACAAACACAGTTACATGATTAATTAATTTCCTTGTTCCAATATTTCCAATGTGCATGGGAAGTTTTGATCAATTTGAGTTCATCAAATAATCTAAAACGTTTTCTCCATGTGATTTTCCTGTACTCTGATAATAATATTGGTTCCGATAGCATACTTTCCTTCATAATTTTCCTGTTGATCCATAGTAAGCCATAATGGCTTACTATACAGAAAAATCTGACAATGCTTTTCATTCCTCCTCACAGGCCCATCCATACAGTGTGGATATTTTGACAGAACTACTAGCGTTCATGAAGGTTTGTCTAGTTAATTAATTTTCTGTTTTATTATTTTGTAAAGTAGGCAATAGTTTTGAATTAAGTACTGTAATAAGTGTTATAGAGAGCTTCTGAGTTGAATTGAAAGTTGATAGAGTTGAAGAGAGGTAAAGTTAATAGAGTTGACTGTTTAAAGTTGAAAAATTGAAACTTTGTGAAACGTCTCTTAGAATTTTTATCTAACAATTTTCACAAGTTTGATTAAAATTCTCTGTGTCTGAATAATCAAACTTTTCCTCTTATCCTTACTCTAAAAAATCCGTTCAACTCTTGATCTTATAAAAAATATAAAAGTTTCAATGCAGAAATTGCCAATTATCTACTGATTTGACGATGTCAATATTGGATATGAATATAAACAGTAGAGTAATTCTATCTAGATTACGAATCCTGCTTTTATTCAAAGCCCATGTAAAGCAAGTAAAGTGGCGAATTTTTGCCGATTCAATAATGATTTATTAATAGATTGGCACAATGATTTGTAGGTGTCTTCTGTCTGTTCCATAAATGTTCTGTATACAGGGAAAAGAGCCATGGACTAGACATGGATAGTACGGCTATATATTGAGATTTATTTCAAATTCTGATCATTCCTTGGAAAATAACATAAATGATTCTGTTTATAATTAATGCCGAAAATTTGAAGTAAGTCTCACTGAAACTGTGTGATTATTTTATAGCCTATGTCTAGTAAGAAGGAGCTTGACATTTCTAATGAATCTTAATTAAAATATTGAAAATTATTTTAATGTATGCGCTAACTATACCCTAAAATCTTTATTATATTAAGTTCAAAAGTTGAAACATAAATGATAATCAAATAATTTTGTTTGTGATGTATCTTTACAGTTAATATGGGGTTCTTTCATGAGATGTTTTACAGAAGCTGATGAAAAGTATTTCATCATTTGAACTAATAATTATTATGTATTTTTGTTTGTTTGAAATTTCTTCCTGGTGACTAGGAGAGTAGGAGCTTCTCCATAATTGGAAAGCACTGACTCTGTTGTCAATTCCACTTTATTAAACAATTTGCAGGACTGCAATTTTGTGTTGAAACCAACACATCTTCAGCTGGTTTCAACACGAAACTTTATGCAAATTATTCAATGAAGTGGAATAGACAACAGAATCACTGTTTTTCAATCACGGAGAAGCTCCAAAACAATGTATTCAATTTATCAATTATTGGCTATTTAGATATTTATGAATATTAATTTGAGATATTTTCGTCCAGGGTATGAGCATCAGTTACATTCTGCAGACTATTGCGGATTTCTCTGAACCGGTGGCCACCATGAGAATTTCCCACGTATAAGCTACATATATACTTTGAGAATTCTCCTTCCAACTACTCTGGCGGTGGACCTATCCAACTGTCACCAGTATGCTGAGCCAATTGGAATAAGTGGATCTCCAAACTCAGAAAACATGGCTGAATCGGATTTTATTGGGTGAGTAAATGCAATCTTCTAGAAATTACTGATAGTAAAATATTTTGCTGTCTAAACTAAAACTAAAAATGCCTTTTGCTTTGTACGAATTTGTCGTCGATTTATTCAGTACTCTATCTATAGTGAGGTCCTTGTTATAACGGCAGTGGAGCAAGATAGGAATTCTTCGCCTTGCCAATGTGTCCTATCTGATAAAATATGAACTGTTCTTTCTTGTTAAGCATGTTCAATTATGTTTTATTGGCCAAAAATTAGTTCTCAATGATAATAATAAACTTTCATGATTGAGATTTGGTATTTTGTTTATCAATTATATTTATACATTGTTGAAAAACGATAGCAACACCAAAGTTAATAAAAAAATCTGGTGTGGCGCACTCACACAACTTTCCTTGCCGTTATGAAAATTGATCACCTGACGCTAGTGTAAACGCGCATCTCAAGTCAAAGATCTGAGCCAGCTGGTGACAGTTCAATAACGCTGGATACACACGAGATCTGCTATCTCTTTATAGTGAATGATTTAATAGAATCAACAGTTGCCAAAAGTTTTCAATTGAATAATTACATTTTCTCAAATTTTGAGCTTATTTTCAATTTTAGGTGAAAATGTTACTGGACATTAATTGAAGAGATTTCCATGCTCAATTTTTTCCACTCGAAATTTTTTCGTTTAAATTATATCTGAGACCTGATAATTCGAAATCTAAAATCGAACTTTGCATAGATGGGGCGGAGCTCCTGAAATTTTTACAGATATGGGACTTGTGGCAGTTGATAGAGCTTATCAATGACTATTTTAGTTGGAGCCGTTTTCGAGAAAATCGCGAAAAACTCTGTTTTTGACAACATTTTTTCCATTTTAGCCGCCATCTTGAATTGCATTTGATCGAAATTGTTCGTGTCAGATCCTTATATTGTAAGGACCTTAAGTTCCAAACTTCAAGTCATTGTGTTGATTGGGAGATGAGATATCGTGTACACAGACGCACAGACGCACATACACACACACACACACACACCACACACACACACACACACACACACACACACACACACACACACACATACACACACACACACACACACACACACACACACACACACACCACACACACACACACACACACACAGGGGTGCCCAGCCCCCCCAACGGCAATGGTGCATGCCCCCCCCAATCCAAGAATAATGCCACCCCCCCCAAAGTACCCCAATTCCCAACCCTTTAGTTTTTAACATTAGTCAGTGTATGAAAATGAAATTCACATCTTACATTCTAAAAAGGACATTATTCACCTTTGGTCTTGTGAGGAATTCTTTCTGTTTCATAATATTGTAAAAATATATACCATCGTTTCTTATCTCGTTTAAAATAGAAATAAAGTATCTTTTTGATATTATTTTTGAGACTAGCAGTGCACCCGTTCTTGTTCGGGAGGACTAGAAAGTACTACATTACATCAGGAAAAACTACATGGCAAATATTTTAATAGGATATTAAAAGATAAGTAAGGAAGGCTTTGCTTTTTAAATTTTGAGGTTACTTATAAAAAGTTGAATAATAATATCATTGATAATTCTTTATTGCAAAAGAATATTGCATAGCAATTTTGGTACCTAAACATTCATACAAATTTGGAACGATTTTATTCATACAATATTATAATGTCGGCAAGTTTAGGTATTCTAAATCCTATAATATTAAACGAGCAATTTCTGTTTAGATGTTTACATATTTTGATGTTTAAATGTTTAGATGTTTGTATTCCACCGGATCTCGAAAACGACTCTAACGATTCTCACGAAATTCAGAACATAGTAGGTTTATAATATAAAAATTCGATTGCACTAGGTCTCATCCCTGGGGAAACTCGCTGAAGGACATTAAAGAATTTATCCATCCTTGGAAAAACAGCTGATAATTTCGTCGTCTGTTGATGATGGAAGTGAGTGAGCGAGTGCATGAGTGTGGGACTGAGACAAAATTATGACTCAGCTGTTGAACTTTTGTAGGTACCTAATCCAATCAAGTACTTAGTGGCAGTTGTACAAAAGCCGGTTAAATTTTAATGCTGACTAATTCCAGTAGAACCAATCAGATAAGCTATCTTCTTGAGATGGTCTTCTGTGATTTGGTTCACGTGAAATTAATCAGGATTAAAATTTAACATACTTTTGTGAGAGAAATTTTTGCATTCCTCTGCGAATTAATCTCAATCCACTGTGATTAGATAGAACCTTTCTGTATGAACTAAGAATATTTTTTATAATTTCTTCTTTCGTAATAATTTTTATATGCTTTTGTAGGTACTCCAGAGCGGAGCTCGGTGTCCCGATATTTATCATAAATTGGAACAGGTTGTCACTGATGTTGTGTTGTTGGTAGTATTCACTTTTTAACATCACAGGAGTAAATAACACAAGTCGAACAAAATGTATCTTTAAATGGTTTGGTTTTTGGAATAGAGATATCATCTGAACAAGTACATTTTGTAAATTCTATCTATTAATACCAAATATCGGGGCACCGAGCTTTGCTCGTTATTTATTCATTGATAAACAGAGCTCAATTCTTTAAAATGATTGGGGAAGTACTAATGAATTTTTTTTATGGTTCTATATGTATTTTGGGGCGCTGAATTCTAATCTGAAATTTGCTGACACGCCAAAGGGCGACTTCACCATCAAAATTCTGGACTTTTTTTAAGTTTTCAATTCAATCTCGAGAACCTTGAATTTTTCGAGAAAAAGCATTCTCTATATAATATTAAAGATAATGAAAATTCCAATGAATTGAGTGGTCGCGCAGGACTACTTTTTGGATTTTTTATCTGAAATTTGTGATATTTCCCCCATTTTCACAGTCTCGCATATGCAACGTTGCGTATCTTATGGAACACTTCAGATAAAAAATCCGAAAAGTAGTCGAGGTTGTGATGAATTTTCTCCTCTTCTCACTCCCATTAATTATACTTCTGTTTCCAATACCGTTCAAAAGTTACAGCCAATTGAATGATAATCTTTATTTTCTCATTTTTCTTATGATTTTACTGTTATTAAAGAGTCTCTCTTAATTGAGTACAATACATGATAGAAACTTGCGATTGGTCTTAAATGAGAGAAAATTTCATGCTGTATAAGTTGAGTTGCCTTAAATTGATCTTACATTACTGTTTATATCGAAAAACTGTCGAGACTGTGAAAATGAGAAAAATATCGCAAATTTCTTGATTTTTTGAAACAAACGTATCTTATTTCACGATTATATTTTTACAAAAATCATTCACCTCACATAAAAGAGGAGATTCTTTTCTTCAAATCAAGACCAAGTATCATTTTGAGTTACCGAGACACACAGTTTTGAATATAGAAATCGGTCATTTTTCCATGCATTGAAATATGGGCTAAAATACACTAAAGGAGGAATTTCCTATTTTTTTACAAATTTTAGTGTTATGATACATGATTTTCAACCGCCTTGTCGAGCTGATATGAACGAGCTGTAGTACGAGATGTACGATTCAGTCAAAAGTTATAAGTGATTAAAGTTTTGATCCTGGACGTATCCTTATGTGTGCCCCCCACTAGGAAATACTGAAATCTAACGAGTGATTCTCATAGAACATAACCTTCGTAAGGTGATTTCAGCCGAAATATGTTTCTTTTTTTTAGGAAGGCCATGATGAGGTATTATAATGAGAATTTGAATTTTGGCAGTAGGACATGATTTTCTATTTCTGGGTGTATTCCCCCTGCCACAACTACTAAATTCAAAAATACCTAAGGAATTCTGTTCAGAATTGATATTGTTAATTCACGTGATGTGTGGCTTTCTATCATTACTAGAAAAAGATCCTAGTTGTATAGGGTAGAAGTGGTAGGTTTGCATAATTTTGAAAACCCCTTAAAAAATACCCCATTTTTGAAACTCTTAGCTCCGGAATAAAAAATCGTAGAGTCCTGCGCGACCACTCAATTTATTGGAAATTTTATTATCTTCAATATTTTAGAGAATGCTTTATCTCGAAAAGTTAAATGTTCTCAAGATTAAATGGAAAACTTAAAAAAGTCCGATATTTGGTTTTTTGGGAGTTTTGGGGGTGAAGCCGCCCTCTGGCGTGTCAGCAAATTTGAGATTAGAATTCAGCGCCCAAAATACATATAGAACCGTCGCGAAAAAATCTTTCGGGCTGTTTCCTGAAAAACGACCATTTGACTGGACTATTATACAAAATAGAAAAATTGATGAAGCATTGCAATAATTAGCCTACTTGATTACTGTGTGGTAAATAGGGTGTAAATTTGAAAGATTAAAATTGGCTTCATTTAATATTTTCCACAAATTTTTGACAAGAGAAGTTTTTTCTTCTGTCAAATTCACTAGAGTTTGCGATGTTGTTTATAATTGCATTCCCATTTCAGAGACATTAATATCATCATGAAACGCCTTCGAAATTAAAATAATTATTAGATTAAAATGTTCATTACAATTCAACTTATCATTGTGCTTTTAAGAAAATTAGGTTGCAAGGAAACTCAAACACAGGACCATTAAAAATTAAAATTAAGCAAAGGAAATCAGAATAATAGTAGATGATGAAGTTATAATTTATGTTTGTCAAAGATTCACCTTCAAACTCATAGACTTAAAATTACTAAAATTCCTGCTTACAAAATATTTTTTATGCTTTATATTAAGTTACACTTGGCAAAATATAACATTGTAAAGGTGAGAAAAATTATTTAAATTAACCACATTAGGATATCTCTATCTAAGTTAATACCTTCATTTTTAGCCATGATTCAAAATGTTGACAAAAAAAAAAAAAAATCATGCCCCCCAAAAATGTTGATGGCGCAAATTGCGCCATGCCCCCCCCCCTTGTGGGCACCCCTGCACACACACATACAGACACCAATACCCAAAAACCTGAGTTTTTGGACTCAGGGGACCTTGAAACGTATAGAAATTTAGAAATTGGGGTACCTCAATTTTTTTCGGAAAGCAATACTTTCCTTACCTATACTTTCCTTACACACACACACACACACACAACACACACACACACACACACACACACCACACACACACACACACACACACACACACACACACACACACACACCACACACACACACACCACACACACACACACATACAGACACCAATACCCAAAAACCTGAGTTTTTGGACTCAGGGGACCTTGAAACGTTTCGTAAACGGAAGTAATACTTTCCTTACCTATGGTAATAGGGCAAGGAAAGTAAAAAACTGTAATTATTGGAGCTCTCTATAGCACCAAGTCCAAGCAGTTTTGTAAAATGACGGCGAGATGGCACCACCATTCATTTCTATCTATTTTCAATTTTGTCCCAATTAACGTGAATTTTTTTAAATCGAATACAAACGGCAAAACCTTTAGGGATGCTAACACGTTTGATAAAAATGCATATGATTTGGTCCAGTTACCGTTTGCACTGATTTAGCTCTTAATGAATTTGTTCTAGAAAGACGGAACAAATATAGGTTGTATGCAATTGGTAATTGCAATAATAATTGTATTTCGTATGTAATACAAATTATTTTCTCTTTATACTCAGTCATCATATTTTTTTAAACCTTGCACATGCCGGTACTGAATATAAGACTGCATGTTTTGTCCCAAACCGCGCATGTAAATTGGTCCGTTCACGTTCACAGTGTTCGTTTTTGGTCTTGCCAAAGGATTCTAACATGATATAATAATTATTGCAATATCTTGATTGAATTTGGGATATTTTTGGATCTATGACGTTCATGAATTTTCTTCTTACATGTTTTTAAAATAGGTTTCTGCGTGGAAAGCCAATGCTAGAATTTTAAACCTATTCAAGATTCAACAATTTTCGTCAAACTCCTCACACGTAGTTTCAATAATAATTAATTATCATTCAGTCTACATAAATGAAACAGCATTATATCACCAAAATGTTATTATTAATTTAAAATATGTGTGTGTTGAAAGCTGCTCGTCATTTACTTTGTCTAGGCGTATTCCTTCACCTAGTGCTAAAACTCGCTGTTAGAACGCGGCACTGTATCTACTTCATTACTTATTTATGGTTAATTGCATTTTTAAATTAAATCCTATACTATTAAACGAGCAACTTCTGTTTATATGTTTAGATGTTTGAATGTTTATATGTTTGTATTTCACCGGATCTCGAAAACGGCTCTAACGATTCTCACGAAATTCAGAACATAGTAGGTTTATAATATAAAGATTCGATTTCACTAGGTCTCATCCCTCGGAAAACTCGCTGAAGGACATTAAAAGGATAATTATTATTCATCCTTGGAAAAACATATGATAATTATGTCGTCGTCTGTTGGTGATGGAAGTGGGTGAGCGAGTTCATGTGTGTGGGACAGTGTCAAAATTATGACTCAGCTGTTGAACTTTTGTAATCATGCAATCAGGTACTTAGTGCCGGTTGCAAAAAAGCCGGATTATTTTCAATCCTGATTAATTCCAGTTGATCCATCTTTTTTAAATGGTCTTCTCTGATTTGGTTCACGTTAAGTTAATCAGGATTTAAATTCAACCGGCTTTTGTGCAACTGGGCCTTCGTGAGGGAAATTTTTGTATTCCTCTGGGAATTAATCTAAATTTACTGTTATTAGATAAAACATTTCTGTATTAATGTTATTATAATTTCTTCTTTCGTAATAAATTTTTTATGCTTTTGTACTCCAGAGCGAAGCTCGGTCCCCGATATTTTATATAATATCAAGTGACCATGCTCTGCTCGGAAGTACTAGAGCACAAGATGAAATTTGAAAAGGAGAAAACGAAATTTATTTTTCATCTTCTATTGTAGTATTTATTCGATAATTACCAGTACGGTATGTACAATACCGGTATTGTCATAGAGTGGGCATATAATATTACACTTGTGTATGCTTCCTCCAACCTTCACATTAAAAATATTATGAATTGCAGAGACAATTTGAGAGGAACTGATAATTTTATAGTTTTTTTTTCAATTTTGGTAATAGAAACGCGTCTGCCACTAGCCTCTGCCCTTCTCTTGTTATACCCAGAGCACGACGAGATGAACCGCGACTGTACAAATAATTTATAATTAATTATTTATCAATCAATCAATTTCAAATTTGTCTTATATAAAAACTAGTCTATTAATAAAATCTATTGAGAATTTATTTCTTAATAAATAATTAACACACTCACACACACACACACACACACACACACACACACACACACACACACACACACACACACACACACACACACACACACACACTTGTGGCAGTTGATAGAGCTTATCAATGACTATTTTAGGTATAAATTTGATCAAAATCGTTGGAGCCGTTTTCGAGAAAATCGCGAAAAACCCTGTTTTTGACAACATTTTTTCCATTTTAGCCGCCATCTTGAATTGCATTTGATCGAAATTGTTCGTGTCGGATCCTTATATTGTAAGGACCTTACGTTCCGAATTTCAAGTCATTCCGTTAATATGGGAGATGAGATATCGTGCACACACACATACACACACAGACCAATACCCAAAAACCACTTTTTTAGACTCAGGGGACCTTGAAACGTATAGAAATTTAGAAATTGGGGTTCCTTAATTTTTTTCGGAAAGCAATACTTTCCTTGCCTATGGTAATAGGGCAAGGAAAGTAATATAGCAATTTAATATAGATTATTTTATTTTCATTTTATAGTCTTTTCTCTGCACAATATTTGTTTGAATTTTTATGATTCTGCTGTTATAAAATTTTGTAATTATTAGTTAAATTTAACTTAAACTTTCTGCATCATTTCGAAATACTGTATTATGTTTTTCTTTTACTGTTTTGCAACTCTCACCAGCGGGCAAAGATTTTCTTTTTGCTGGTGATGCCTAGATTTTATATTTTATTTTAATTTTATTCAAGTATATGTATGAGTAATTATGCTTATTTATTTATATTTTTAATGATATGTCATATTATAAAGATTTTGTAATATGTTTTGAATATTCTAATTGGCAATAAATGAAAAAAAAATTCACATATTACAGAAATAATTTTGAAGGACACAAAACAAACTTAATTCTATAGTACAGCTGTCTATTTCATTCCATTTTATTTTTATTCAATAATGTTTAATGGTTGCCGTTTTGCAATGTATTCAAGATATAATTGATCATTATTTACAAGAATCAGCATTAATATCATATCAAACATTATAGGCTACCGAAATTATTGACCGAGCGAAGTGAGGTCTAAGACTCAAGTCGACGGTTTGGCATTTCTCTTAATGTTTAAATGTTCATATGTTGCGCATTTACGGCGAAACGCGGTAGTAGATTTTCATGAAATTTGACAGGTATGTTCCTTTTTTAATTGCGCGTCGACGTATACAAGGTTTTTGAAAATAAACCATTTCAAGGATAATATAAAAGAAAAAAGGAGCCTCCTTCATACGCCAATATTAGAGTAAAAATCAGACTATAGAATTATTCATCATAAATCAGCTGACAAGTGATTACACAGATGTGTGGAGAAGCCAGTCTAATGCTGTATTTCCATAAGCTCTATAGTTTCAATCAGGTACTTGTGGATGAGAATACTGCGTGAGGTCTACTGTTCACAGAACTACTAGCTATTATTAAACGAAAATCCAAATGAAATGCTGTAATTCACACCGAAGACTTCTGCTACTGCAAATATTGACAACAGGGTAAACAGCTAGATGGAAATTCGATGAGCGCTACTATTCAAAAATTATTTGTCAGCCCGGGAGCCGAACCCGTTTGCTGTTTGCTACTGACAAATAAAGAACCCGGGCTGACAAATAATTTTTGAATAGTAGCGCTCATCGAATTTCCATCTAGCTGTTTACCCTGTTGTCAATATTTGCAGTAGCAGAAGTCTTCGGTGTGAATTACAGCATTTAATTTGGATTTTCGTTTAATAATAGCTAGTAGTTCTGTGAACAGTAGACCTCACTCAGTATTCTCATCCACAAGTACCTGGGTTGTTTATATGTCACTAGCAAACAGCAAACTTGTTCGGTTCCCGGGCTGACAATTTTTGAATAGTAGCGCTCATCGAATTTCCATCTAGCTGTTTACCCTGTTGTCAATATTTGCAGTAGCAGAAGTCTTCGGTGTGAATTACAGCATTTAATTTGGATTTTCGTTTAATAATAGCTAGTAGTTCTGTGAACAGTAGACCTCACGCAGTATTCTCATCCACAAGTACCTGGGTTGTTTATATGTCACTAGCAAACAGCAAACTTGTTCGGTTCCCGGGCTGACAATTTTTGAATAGTAGCGCTCATCGAATTTCCATCTAGCTGTTTACCCTGTTGTCAATATTTGCAGTAGCAGAAGTCTTCGGTGTGAATTACAGCATTTAATTTGGATTTTCGTTTAATAATAGCTAGTAGTTCTGTGAACAGTAGACCTCACGCAGTATTCTCATCCACAAGTACCTGGGTTGTTTATATGTCACTAGCAAACAGCAAACTTGTTCGGTTCCCGGGCTGACAATTTTTGAATAGTAGCGCTCATCGAATTTCCATCTAGCTGTTTACCCTGTTGTCAATATTTGCAGTAGCAGAAGTCTTCGGTGTGAATTACAGCATTTAATTTGGATTTTCGTTTAATAATAGCTAGTAGTTCTTGAACAGTAGACCTCACGCAGTATTCTCATCCACAAGTACCTGGGTTGTTTATTTGTCAGTAGCAAACAGCAAACTTGTTCGGTTCCCGGGCTGACAATTTTTGAATAGTAGCGCTCATCGAATTTCCATCTAGCTTTTTACCCTATTGTCAATATTTACAGTAGCAGAAGTCTTCGGTGTGAATTACAGCATTTAATTTGGATTTTCGTTTAATAATAATAATTAATTCATTAGCATTTGAATAATTGCAATATCTCAGTAATTTCCATCTGGCTACCGGGATGACTTGAATCACAGCTATCTACAGCTTGAATTGTAGCTATCTTGAATCAACTATGGAAGGAAATGGATAAATAAAGCGTGGCAACTATAATACTACTATGACTATACCTTCCTATCATTTCCACTGTCCTTATAACATGAATATCACTATAGATCTTTTCAGCTTTGACGCACCTCTACCAATTGTGGTACCTACCTATTACAATTGTGGTAGAACCCGCATCACTCTCTCTCTCACTCTCTCTCTCTCTCACTCTCTCTCTCTCTCTCTCTCTCTCTCTCGAAGAATGGGCATTGATATGTCCAAAGCTCCGTCAATTTATGTAGATGCATAACAGTATTATCTTTAGTTATTACAAATTGCTTTTTTCGTATCATCCTATACAGTTCAATAATTATTCTCTTAGTCTATATTATGTAAATTCATCTATAATTTTGCTGTATTGTAAGCTATTTTATATAAGTGTATGAGCAAGTATATATTGTAATCTACAAAAATAAAGTACTCAATCAATCAATCTCATACACAATATTGTGGTAGGACCCGCATTTCTATCTCTCTCTCTCTCTCTCTTTCTCTCACATTCATATGGTATAAATAGAGGAATCTAATCACACCCTCTCTTTTTCCTCTGAGAATCAGTATGACGTCATAATCCAAACCTTGCTCGTCATAGGATCAAACATATTAACCATATACATATATACACCACAAGTTAGCAACCGGTTCTCACAGTGCATTAGATACCTATACAGTGAGATACTATCACTGTCAAACAGCATTGGTTGAACGGGAAACATCTATATTATTCATAAGAAATGGTGACAGTATGAAGTGAATTTCACTGTAGAGTCGTGGCCAGAATATTAAGTTTAATTGTTGCTTAACTACTAAACTCACATGTTTCTTTATTTTTGTAAACGTCGGTTGTATTATCGAATGAAAAACGTACATTAATCACTTCATTTACAAAGTTGTGTGCAGAAAAAGTTGAACCTTTATAAGGAAAACTAACAATAATAATGTGGTAGGCCTATATAACTAACTGTTCTCCAAGAATGTTGGTATAGGTACACAATAATTATAATTGTTCTAATGCTAGTTTCCTTGAATTGATACTGGCAATTATTGTGTGCATTGTTAGATAAGGCGATGAGATTCTTGTTGATGGGAATATATGTCTTGTTGTAAGGGGACTTTTTCACTGACAATAATTTCCATTTTATTCCCTTTTTAGGAATGATTTATGTTTTTAATAAGCTATTAATATTGTTGTGCAAGATTAGAGATTAAGGTTTCCAAGCTATGATAATATTAATAATATCGAGTGTCTTGGTTGGCTCAGGTCTGGTGTCAGAGTTTTCAGGTCACCCCTGATCAATTTTAGGGTCTCTGACATGTCCTAAAGACTCTTTCTAGGCAGCCGGGTCCGACGTCTTATTTGTCTGATTCAATTCCATCCACTGACATTGATCCATTATGATAAATTCACCATCAACTCACAATGTGGCTTTTTAATAATTGTTGTGATTGTTTTTTGAACAACCTTTTGACTGCTGCTCTAATAAATTGAAGTTGAGTCAATCTAGGTACTTTGGGAATAATAGCCAACCATCTTCCGTTGAACAGAAGTCAATTTTAATAATTATTACTCATCAATCTGTATGTGTAGCATATTTGTTTCTGTAAATATCTCGGTCCTCGTCATTTCAAGGACATGTGCCTTGAATTGAAACATGATGTTAGTGAATCAGTTTTTCTGTCTAATTCAATTGACAACTGTATTTTAAAAGTATTTCCGCCCGTTACCTATTTAAAACAAACCGGTTGACTGATTCCATATAATATGATTTTATGTGAGAATTGGGAAATTCCAGGATTATCTGCTAACTTGAGTCATCTATGACTTCTCCTTCTTACTCTGTCTTTCTCCTTTCCGACTAAAGTCGTTTAACTTGTTATACTTTTTCTCCTTTCTAGTTCAATTCATCGATTACTTCTTTCCTTACTATATCTTTTTCTGTACTGACTCTTCTGAACCTATCCTCTTTTTTAATGCAATAAACTCAACAAACAAAACCACCAAAAACTCAACTGAAGCAGATTGTCAATGGTTTTTATTAATTGAGGAGACCTTAGTCCTGAAACTTCTCTTCAACTATTAGTCCTACTTTTTATTTTTCTCATTGCCATATCATACCGTTCTCACCTACGGATTATTTCTCAAATTGAAAGAAATTCCGGAATGGTTTTTGAATAATCTTAAAATTACGACTCCAATTCTCTGATATCTCATTTTTCTGGAGCTTTTTTAAAACACATTAAAATCATAGCTAGCTTGATTCAATAGGTATCAATGAATTATAATATAAGCCAGCGTAAGTTTTAATGCCTGTAGTTTGTAAAAAATAAATTCAGACATGGAGAAAATATCCGTGTTCCTAAATTGTGCGAAATTTTAATCTTTTCATGCAAGCCCATTCATTTGACTACCTATACTCAAATTGACAATTAATAAAACAATAAAAAAATCTTGAAGCACCTTTTATTTAAAAAAAAACTTTAAATATACTTGAAAAAATAAAGGGTGCTTCAAGATTTTTATTACTTTCCTTGCACTAATACCATAGGTAAGAAAAGTATTCAAGTTTCAAATTTCAAGTTTTTATTGGGCCAGTTGAACATAGAAGTTACATATAGCCAAGTCACAATTCACATTAAAGAAACATACAATACATTGCACAGATACAATACATACAATAGACAATAATAAATAAAATAAAACAGATCAGTAAAAGCAAATTTACAATTAGATCAGATAATTTAGTCGCCTGTACTTGGGTATCTAAGTACTTGGAGAAAACGTTTATTCGGCAATGATCTAACTTGAGTTGGTAGCAAGTTATGGAATTTGTAGCCTATCACAGGGTAGCTCGACTTGGACTTTTCAAGTCTGCATCTTGGTATATATATACTCTCACGGTTTCTTGTGAAGTGACTGTGAATGTCATTGCTCTTTGGTAGCCTATCCTGCATCTGATGTATATCCTTCAAAAATTGATAGATGAACTCATTAATGACGGATAGAATGCCATTTTCAGAAAGAAGGGGCTTACAGTGATCTATATAGCCCGCCCCAGAAATCACCCGGACCGCTCTCTTCTGAATTAACAGAACTTTAGAAGTGCTAGATGCATGACCCCACAATTTCAAACCATAACTCATCCTCGAATGAAAAAAAGCAAAATAGGCCTGTCTGACCACCGAAATTGGCAGTTCAGACATCAGCCTTCTCAGTAGATAGACAATGCTGCTGAGACTGGAGCACACCATGTCTATATGAGGTTCCCAGAGTAACTTGGCATCAAGAGTGAACCCCAATAATCGGACCGGCTGCAAATACTCACTGACATCAGATAGAGAGAACAGTATACTTTGGGTTTTTGCCTCATTCAGAGACAATCTGTTTAGTGAGAACCAATCACGAGCTTTATCATACAGCTCCATCACATCTGCTTTAGCTTGGGTGACACTCTTATTTGCAGAGAACAAGGAAGTGTCATCCACATAGAATATCACATTTCCCGCTAGATAGTAGTGCAAATCATTTATTGCTACAAGAAAGAGTAATGGGCCTAACAATGAGCCCTGTGGCACACCCCGTTTTACCAGAAGAGGAATTGAGCACTGATCATTCCAATGTACAATCTGTTTTCCCTCAGGAAGGTAAGACTCAAACAACCGAATTGCGCATTCCTGTAAGCCATAATGCTCCAATTTCTTTAAAAGAACTGTATGAGGAATACAGTCAAATGCTCGTGAGAGATCACATAGCATTGAAAAAGTTGATTTCCGCTCCTCAAAAGAATTGATAATCGATTCTAACAGTGATTCCACAGCCATGACAGTAGATTTTCCCTTCCTGAAACCAAACTGAGAAGGAGCCAGGAGGTCATGCTCCTCAAGGTATTTATACAGTTGTGCAAATATGATTGCCTCAAATATCTTAGCAAAAACAGGAATTATAGAAATTGGTCTGAAACTTGAGGTGTCACAATATGGACCTTTCTTGTAGACTGGAACTGTTCTGGAGATTTTTAGTTGTTCAGGGAAAGTACCGCTAGCTAGTTGTTTATACACAATGCTAATATGGGTGCAATAATAACTATCATCTGCTTGAGCAAATTTGGGATCATGCCATAAATATCCTTACAATTGGAGCTCCTGAAACCTAAAACCGCTTCAATTACATCTTGAGCACATACAGGACTCCAGGTGAATTCAGAAACTATGGCAGGCATGTGAGTAAACTGAATAGGTTCACCGTCATTTGGTATATCATTCACAATCCTCTCAACATGTCATGTTTTACACATGTCACTTACCAACAGAATAAGCTCTCTCAGTTCTTCAAGTTCTGGAGTGAACCAATTGCAACTTGGACGGGTTGGACCCCCCCCCCCAGTCGACCAGCATCCCTCCCCGATGATGAGAAAACCCTTTTAGTCTTCACAGGAAACAAAGAATCAAAAAGTTCCTTAAAACTACAAAAGAAAAACGTAAAACCCTCCCTTGCTGACAACGTTGAAATCATATTAAACCAGGGCTCAATTCGATCCTGTAGTGAAGCACAAAAAATCTGAAGACAATTCTCATTAAATGATCGATACTGGATAGTTTTGAGTGTTTTACCCCGTCTATAGCAAGCCAACCGAGCTCTCAGAAGGATATGTTTGTGGTCTGATATTTGATCCTTGCTAACATTCACAGTGAAACAATCCGGATCTAAGTTTGTTACAACTGAGTCAAGAGCTGAGCATCCTCTTATTGCCTCACTTATTAAACTTGTCAGCCCAACCCCTGCAAAACATTCAGAAACACCCTGACATCCCTTGGTGAATAAATTGCATTGAAAATTATGGTCAGTTCCAATCAACACATAATGACCCACAGACAGTGCATAAGAAATACAATGCTCCAACTTATCAAAAAACATATTTGCATCCCCTCTAGGAGACCTATACATCGATATCACTATGAGTGATAGCTCAACAATATAAAAACCTGCAAATTCCGCCGAAACTTCCACACAGTAAGTTGACAAGTCAAGTGGTTAATAGTAAAATTATTCCTATTGTTAAAATATACAGCTACACCGCCCCAAGGTGACTGTCTACAGAAACTGCCAGTAAGTGCCAGCCTATCAATATTCTGGTAGAATGGTAAATCTTGTTCAACCAGCCAATGCTCTATGATACACAATATGTCAACATTCTGTGATTTACATAAGATTTCAAGTTCATTCAATTTGTTTCTTAAACACTGCACATTTATGGAGCATAAATTCAATCGGAATTTTTTATTATTATTTCTAGAAGACTCTAAATAATTAGGGCTTGACTCATTTACATGCATATCAAAACTTAGATCACTCTTAGGGGCGCCAGGTCGAATCCTAAAAAAGGCTGACTCGAGTCAGACAATGATTGCTGACCTCCAGAAACATTCAGACAATCCCTTCCATCCTCAAGCAGAGTGTCCACACTTACATGATTCGCCAGATCGAAACCTAGAAAAGGCTGACTCACATCAGACAGAGAATGCTGATCTCCAAATAAAATTGCTTTCCAAAAAAATTAAGGTACCCCAATTTCAAGTTTTCTATACGTTTCAAGGTCCCCTGAGTCCAAAAACATGATTTTTGGGTGTTGGTCTGTGTGTGTGTGTGTGTGTGTGTGTGTGTGTGTGTGTTGTGTGTGTGTGTGTGTGTGTGTGTGTGTGTGGTGTGTGTGTGTGTGTGTGTGTGTGTGTGTGTGTGTGTGTGTGTTGTGTGTGTGTGTGTGTGTGTATGTGTGTGAACACGATAACTCCATTTCTAATTAACCGATTGACTTGAAATTTTAAACTTAAGGTCCTTATACCATGAGGACCCGACATAGAAATTCAATAAAATTTATTCAAGATGGCGGAAAAAATGGCGGATAATTACTAAAAAACCATGTTTTTCACGATTTTTTCAAAAACGGCTCTAACGATTTTCTTCAAATTTATACCATAGATATAGAATAGTTATAGAATAGCTATCCATAAGCCCTATCAACTGACATGAGTCTCATTTCTGGGAAAATTGCAGGAGCTCCGTAATATTCTTGAGAAAAATGGCGGATAATAACTAAAAAACCATGTTTTTCACGGTTTTCTCGAAAACGGCTCTAACGATTTTCTTCAAATTTATACCATGAATAGCTATTTATAAGCCCTATCGACTGACATGAGTCTCATTTCTGGAAAAATTGCAGGAGCTCCGTAATATTCTTGAGAAAAATGGCGGATAATTACTAAAAATCCATGTTTTTCACGGTTTTCTCAAAAATGACTTGACCGATTTTTTTCAAATTCATACCCTGTATATTTATTTATCAGCTCTATTAACTGGCATGAGTCTCCTTTCTGGGAAACTAATGGGGGTCCACCCCATCCTTGAGAAATGGACTTTGTAACCTAGGTAGAGCAGTTCATAAAAAGAACACAGTCGAGATATTTCATCTGTAGAACAGCTGTTTTGACAAATTTTAAAAAATATCGAATTTCACAATAATTTACACGAAGGAAAAAGTACTCTGAAAACAATTATATTTATACACATATACACAGTAGTCTGATCGTAGTTTCAAATATGTTGCTGCCAATCGTCATTATGTTATTCCCCCAAATTATTCTCCTTTAAGAATGGGGCTTACAGTTCAATGAGCAAGGAAAGTTGTGTGAGAGCGCCACACCAGATTTTTTTTTATTAATTAAATAAGTAGCCCATGTGAATGAAGTGTTTCTATCAAATTGACAACTCTGCATCGACTGTGTTGTCGAGTCGAATACATCCTGTCATATTTGCTTACATGAAAAATATTGAAATTTTGCACAATTTGATAACACAGATATTTTCTCCTTGTCTCATCTTATTTTATACAGACTATAAATATTTTAATCTTCTAGGATAAGGAAATTTAATCTAATTGTAATAATGAAAGTTTTCTTCTGTCTAAATTCTTGTGTCCTCATTTTTATCCTGCTTCTTTATGTAGCAATCTAAACTACTGCACAACCTTCCTACAGAGCTGACTGTCTGAAATTGGTTGAATACCGTCCTTGAACTTGATCTATCACTGTCCTCCTTTCTTTCTCTCTCTCTCTCTCCTTATTATTATCATATTTCCTCCTCATCCTCCTCTTCTTACCATTCTCCTTCTTCCTTATCTCTTCTGTCTTTTATTGAAACAAACTCAATGACAACATACCTTCAACCAACTCTATTTTTTCAAATGTTTTCAACCATCTATTGTTTTCAAAAGTTGACAGTTCTTAGAGTTCGATACGGCATTATAGCAACTGGTTCAAAACAAATTAGTCACTCGACCCACACAACAGAGGCGGCCTCCGAGTGGCGAGATGATCACGTGATCTGGTCTTAGGGTGTCACGTGACCTGGGATTCCCCGTATCGATGACGTCATAGTGCTTCCCCGAATTCAAAGCAACAGGTTCTCATCGGTTGATATCAAATTATTAAAATTCAGGTTGTTACTCTTTCAGAGGTGCGTTTATGTTTCTTGGTAGTCTGTACTTTACAGCCCATATCAAACTCGTGGTAAGTGTGTGTTGGGTGAAGCGGGGAGAAGTAGGGTGATTGTTAGTCTCCTGGAGTTTTATTAGCTTTCTAGCTTTGGGTTCATGCCAAGTTTTAAGTTTTAGCAATTCTTTGGATTGATGTAGATTTGAATTAGCTTTTCGCTTTTTGCAAGTTTCAGATTAGGAATCAGCTTTTCCAAGTATTGTTTTGGTACCATTTTCTTCCCTGCTTTAGTTCAGAAATCATCTTCTTCTTCCAAGTTTTGCACCTTTTTTGCAAGTTTCTTTTCAAGGTTGTGCTCCTCGTTCTTGGAAAATCTTCTAACTGGTTAAATTTTTTAAAGTATTTTAATTCGGATACTATCAAGTTATCAAAAAAGAACAAATTTCCGAGGAAAACATTTTTAATTCATTTATTTTTTGTGATATGAGCTCCTAAAGTTGAAATATTGGGGGAGTTCAATTTCCGAATTGGTAGCTGATAAATAATTCATGAAATTTCCAGGCCCAATATATATTGTTTTCTTTGACATATCTGATTTCTCAGAATATCGGTTCTCGGAAAATTCATTCCATTTTGAGTTCAACTGAAAAATAACAAAAATTTTTGTTATTATTTAAAATTGGGATGAATTTCCCTAGAATTGATACTTTGAGGAATCAAATATATTATGAGATAAACAATAAATGTGAAATAAAAGAGATGATAGCATGGAGAAATTTCTCAACATATCTGTTCATAGTACAAAACAAACATAATATATCTTGGAGAATGTGTCCTTGAAGCTTAATAAATCTATTTTCTTCCTAATCGAAAATGGATATACTCATAACCACCTCTAATACACTAATACATTCTATACATTATTAGAGGTGGCCATGATATACTCCAATATTTCAAAGTTAGGCAATCATATCTCATAAAAATGTATAATTTTTAGATTAAAAAGCCACATTTTAGATAAAATGAATAGGTTTTATTGAATAAAAAATCTTATGAATCTGTGGTTTTTGAAAATTTCTTAGTAATTTTAATAATATGAATAATTGCCACAATATCAACTTTTCAACTACACAAAAAATGGAAAATCTATTAAAACCTCAATGTAAACTATAACCCAAATTGAATTAAATTTGAAAAAATTGTAAACTTGATCCTATTCAATGGGAGTAAATGGGAGTAGATACCAAAATCCAAATTCAATTAGTTTAATGCATTCTAGGTGGAATTCCTAGAAGACTATCATGCAGCCGAATTTCGCGCATCTCTAAATTACGGTAATTATGGTTAGTTCCATTGTTGTCCGCTAGGCGGTGTGGTGGCGCTGTTATTGTTTGTTGGTTCAGTTGTGACCTTGACCAAGCCAACTTGTATTAGGCTGATTGCTGTTGAAAAAAGACAGACAACCACTCCGATATGCAATTACCTCCACTTTTTGGCTCTGAATGGACCTTCAACTAAAGTATACGGTCGTTAGATTTGATAGTCGTCAATTTTCAATGTTTTTTTGGAATATTATTTTCAAAAAATACAAAAAAGGTTTAAACAACTCAGGTTACCATCTGTTGAGGGTATAATGTTTATAAAAATAAAGCTAATACAACATAGGTTACCATCACCCTTCTGTTGGGGGAATGCTCTCATTTTCAAAATCAAAATGCCTAGGAATAATTCATAAAGCATTATAATCAATCAGTTTCATGGTTTGTGTTAAACATCTATTAGTTATGATTATTTCAGTAAAATTCAAATAGTGTATGCAGTATTTGCATTCTTGAATTGAGAAATTCTGTAATTGAAAAGAAAATATTATTTTTGTCAATATATATTATTTTAAAAATTGCTTGTATAAATTAATAAATTGAAATATTCCATAAGAATTCGGGAGAGGCACCGCACATATTTGGGATGAGATTTTTAATTGGATTATAATTCAATAATTCTCCACAATTTCACCCTCTTGCATAGTTGCATGCATAAATACTGAATCAAAAATTCAAAATTTGATGAACAAATTCGGTTGAAGGGTCTCTTCTGAATTTGGTAATCAAACACAGTTGAATGACACCTTGAGAGTCAGTTATTAATCCTATTATATAAAGCGAGAAATTTCTGTATATCTGTTTATATTTCTATAACTGGTTACTTTAATATTTTTATATCTGGTTATCTGCTTATTTATGCTCAACGGATCTCGAAAACGGCTCTAACGATTTCCACGAAATTTGGAACATGTAGGTTTATGGTATAATAATTCGATTGCACTAGGTCTCAACCCTGGGAAAACTCGCTGAAGGACATGAAAAGGATAACAATTATTCATCCTTGGAAAAACAGATGATAATTTCGTCGTTTGTCGAAACAGAAGATGCGTGTGTGGGAGAGAGACAGAATTATTTCCTGCTGAGTATTGAATCAGCGAGAAATATTATCTAGATACTTTAATCGACTTGATCAAAATAAATTGATTTGTTGACATGACATGATAATCATTCTTAATTAGATTATATCATAATTTAAAGTTATTCATTATTTGACAATTTTAAGTGATTAGTGAGTGTTATTTTGTTATTCAATTTGGTTTGTAAATAATCTAAATTAGAACTTTTTGTTTTTAAATGTTTGGACTGAAAATTGAACCTGAATCCAAGTGTATGGAACATAACCTACTTTCTGGACTATTTATAGTGTATAAATTAAAATTCGGGGAAGAAACAGTTTTGGGCTGTGCCTGTTAGTCCTTTCCCAATCATTTTAAAGAATTGTGTTTTGTTTATCAATAGTTTATAAATAAATAACGAGCGGAGCTCAGTGCCCCGATATTTAGTTATGATTATATATTCACCAAATGATAAACGCATATAATCAACATGTTTTTTTCAGCTTTCTCTGTTATTAATCAGTTATGATTATATATTCAATAAATAATAAAAGCTTAGAAAAAACCTGTTACTTTCTCTAGTAATTAGACTTATGGGTGTATTTTTAAGGTTCTCACGTTTAGTTGAAGACTAGGATCTTATTCTAGTTGGGATTTAAATCCCTTAGATGATACATCCTTCCAAGGGATACAAATAAATTTAACAGATATTTACAATTGAAATATAATATAACCAGCGCTTTTAGTACTAGAAAAAAATGATTGATAATACGATTGAAATGAGCTTACCAGAAACAGATACTGGCTAATTACAATAAATTATTATCACTAGATCAATTCGTGAATAAATGTACGGTAGCCGGTAGCAATAAATAAAGTACTAAATTGATTAATCGTTGGCTGCAGTGATGAGATCGAAATGATATTGATGTTCTCGTCTCAACATCATTTCTATTGAAGATTCCATAGTCAGATACATTTTAAACTGACAACCTTCCTTCTAAATAACTGCAACACTCCTCATTCAACCAATGCTGAAAGTTTCATGTGAATCTCACTGCATGTTTCTGCCACGAGTTTGTACGAAATATGTGAGATGTATATGCTGTAGATGAATACAGATGTAGTGCAGATAGAATCGGCAATAGTAAACAACTGGAGAACGCAATAGTAGCGAATTGCTTCTCAAAACCAGTGAGAAGTGAGAGAGTAGTTGTAATGGATGAATTGACCTTGCTTGAAGCATCTTTTTCTACTCATCGTTGCTCCTCCTACATTTTGTATTATTTTTCTTATTCTTGCTCATCTTCTTCGTTTTCTTCCCTATGTTATTTTTTTTATTGTCAATCTTATAATTATTTTATGTTCGTTGTTGTTGTTGGTGGTGTTATTGTTCTTCTTCTGCTTCTTCTTCTCTCCTTCTCTTAGACCCGGTCGTGTGTTAATGGGAAGGATATTTTATATCCTTCTAAAAGAATCAACAATTATTTGTTGAAACACCGCCGATTTATGAAGTTACATCACATTATTATATTATCGTTATTCTAATTTCATTTCTATATTTATTCTCATTGATAATTATTTATACTTTGTGAAATTCGTTGAATAACTAGCATTATCGTCATTTAATGTAAATTAGTGTATAAGCCAGTAAATATTGTAACATACATGAATAAAGAAATCTAATCTAATCTAATCTCCTTTTCCTTCTCATTCTCATCCTCTTCGTCTTCCTTCTCCTCTTCCTCAGTCTTCTTCTCCTCCTTTTTCTTCCTCCTTCTTCTGCTTTTCCTTATTTTTTGCAATCTCTTCATACCTCCTTCTCCTCCTGCTACGCCTCCTCCTTCTTCATCCTCCTTTAACTCCTCCTTCTCCTTCTTCTTCTCCTCTCCATCTCCTTGTCCTCCTCATTCTCCTTCTCCTTCCTATTCTCCTCCTCTTCCTCCTCCTCCCTCTTCTTCACATCCTCCTTCATCTCCTTTTTCTCCATCTTCTTTTTTTTTGGTGATCTTCATATCCTCTCCTTCTCCTCCTGCTTCTCCTCCTCCTTCCTCCTTCTTCCTCCTCTTCCTTCTCTTCTTTCTTCCTCCTCTCCTTCTCCTCCTGCTTCTCATCCTCCTTCCTCCTTCTTCCTACTCCTCCTCCTCCTTCTCTACCTTCTTCCTCCTCTCACAAAGAATTCTTCATCTTCAAGTTCGATCCTCATATTATTCTTCTATTGTTCTTCTGCTTCTTCCTCTTCTCTTCTTCTTCTTCTTCTTATACTTCTTCTTCTCTCCTTCTCCTTTCCCTTCTCATTCTCCTCCTATTCGACTTCCTTCTCCTCTCTTCCGTCTTCTTGTACTCCTCCTTCTTCTCCTTTTCCTTATTTTTGGCAATCTCTTCATACCCTCTCCTTCTCTTCCTCCTTCATCTCCCTTTAACTCCTTCTTCTTCTTCTTCTTTTTATCCTTATTCTTCTCCTTTCCTTCTCCTCCTCTTCCTCCTCCTCCCTCTTCTTCACATCCTCCTTCATCTTCTTTTTCTTCATCTTCTCCATTTTTTTGTGATCTTCTTCATACCCTCTCCTTCTCCTCCTGCTTCTCCTCCTTCACCTCCTTCTTCCTCCTCACCTCTTCCTCTTCTTCTTTCTTCATCCTCTCCTGCTTCTCCTTCTCCTCCTTCCTCCTTCTTCTTCCTCCTCCTCCTCCTCCTCCTCCTCCTCCTCTACTTTCTTCCTCCTCACACAAAGAATTCTTCATCTTCATCTTCAAGTTTGATCTTCATATTATTCTTCTATTTTCTTCTTCTTCTTCTTCTTCTTCTTCTTCTTATTTGCTTTTCCTTTATCGTCTTGCAATTCTAAATTTAGAATACGATATTATCACCACTCGTGTACGAGCAGCAACAGACTATTATTCTTGTGAGAGAGAATCACTCATGTATACACATTCCTATATTACTGTATACAGTACTATGAATCCCCACTACCTTTTTCCTCTCTCTGTAGTAAAATCCCTCTCAAACTTTCAGCATTCCTCCCAAATAACATAGAATCTTCCCATTTGAACAATGCTGACAGTTTTAAGTGAATGCCACTGTAATGAAACACATTTTCGCTATTATTTTAGTAGCGCATCACGTGTTTAATACAACTGTCTTTGCCGGACTAATCACAAATAATCATTCACTGCAGCCAGCTCAAACTGGTATAGCAACGATTACAACTCACCTGAAGGTCGAATGTCTAACGAAATCTACGCGCGAACTACTAGTTATAGTTTTTAGAACTTTTTTTTGAACTCTTCTAGTTTTGTCTATTTTTGGCGCAGAGGTGTGTTGAGTAGAGATGGTGTTTTGCTTAACAGGCGTGCAGTGAATGATTATTGGCTGGTCTCTGAGTTGAATCGTCAAATTAGGGGGCCACTAATTTATTTGGGTGGGACTTGGAACACATTATTTATCAACAAATCTTCTATATATAAAAAATGAATGTCTTTTTGTGTGTTTGTTTGTTCCCTATAGACTTAAAAACTACTTGACTGAACGGCATGAAACTTTGGGAATATGTTGTGTGAATATATGGGATGATTTCTGACCAAAAATTTTAATAGGGGGGCTAATAATAATTATTTATTAATCCACTTTACAGACCTCTATGTTTTTGTACTTGCCGGTCAAAGTAGCTACCATAGAACGGAAAGATGATCATGATACATGTTGTGATAATATGATTTAGCATCTAAAGTTACCTGCTGTAATAAACAGGTCACCCGTGCTTAATACGGTAGTTTGGAGTTGAATTGTAGTTGATTGTTACCAGCTGTAGATAATGGCTCCTTATAATATATATACAATATTATCAGTCCCCTATAATTGAGAAACTGGAAAATATTGGAAAAAATTATTCACGTCATGAGAGTTGTTCATATTGCATAATTAATTACTGAAGAATGACAGAATAATTTTCAATTTTTTTTTTATTTAGCTTAGCTGATATTCATCCTAAAATTGAAGATGGAAAGAATATGAAATTCTGTGTGATTCATCGTATATCGCATATTTCCTGGACCAACTATTGGCAATCAACAACTATGAACGCACTATGAACTATATTCATCTTTGAAACACTGATTTAACCTATCTATTATGGTTTTAATTCAACACTTTACTGATAGATATTACTACCAATTGATTGAGAAGAATATGTTTTCGGAATAATAAATGCTGCATGACTGAAAATATTGATTGTCAGATAAAATTCATGATTCACGAATTAAAGTCAAGTGTGACATGAGATACATTGACTATTAGGCGTTACGAAGGTCGTCGGGCAAGCTAGTTATGAATATTTGTAAACGTCAGGAAATATTCTCTGCTATTACGAATAATTGAATGAATATTATATCCTAGATATGGATAAAGCTGAAAAGGTTTTTCTCACTAGGTACAGAAATAAATATAACTGATTTACAGTTTCACAGATATGGGCCCTTTTTCTATGGCACTTTACACTCAAATCTAATGGACCTTTAAACCTATAGATTTAATATGGTTTCAGATTCAGGCCCATTAGATTCAATAAGGGTCATATTGTAACACTACGTTTAACACTAAACCACGTTTACTTGTAGATATGGTTGCATTTATCATAATGTGTTTCATACGGGGTTTAAACGAACAGCTGACATTTCACCGTCTAAACAGAGTATCTGCATAAGGGTCAAAGTGACCTAGGGAACGGGCCAAAAAGAAATAAAATTCACATAGAATACTTTCTTGTAATAAAAATCTTGAAAAATATTAATTTCTAGGTTCACCTTGACAATAAATCAACTTCCTTCATTTTTCATCTTTAAGGCAATAGACCTACAGGAAAATCAATGAACCTCTGGAAAAGCTTGATAATAGCTATGGTGAAAGTGATATTTTCGAGCTCAAAATTTAAGTGATTTTATTCTATATTTTGTGAATATTTGAAGTTTGGTTTTTGTTTTAACGGAAGTTTCATTATCAATTTATCTAAATTTGAAATTCTTTGTTTTATTCTGATTCATAGTTTCAGATTGAAGATTTGGTGTTGAAATTGGAGTGAACATAACCTACATAATATTTGGACAATTTGTGACAAAATCAGGAAATTGAAGAAGTTTTGGGCAATAGCCTGTTTTTTCTTTTCAGACTATTGTATTGTTCGCTCTATCTGATAAATAAATAAATAATTAATCTGAACATTTTCAGATTAGCAGTTGAATTTTTTCTAAATATATCTACATGAAATTAGATGTATGAACTACCTATAGTGAGGTTCGCCTTATAATGGCAGTGGAGAAAGATAGGAAAACATCATTGCCGTTTCTATGCCTTGTCACTGCCTTCTATAGAGGATAGCTGATACCAGTATATCTGATTCAATATTAACTGTTCAAATTTTTAAATAATGAATTGTATTTTATTCCTCAAGAACATTTTTTTCCAATGATTAAACAATAAATGTTCATAATTAATAATTGAGATTAAATAATGTTTTGTCAATTATATTTTCACATTGTTGAAAAATGATGTGGCAACGTTGCTGATGTGGAAAAGGATAGCTCTATTCGCTTTGTCGAATGATAGACAAGGAAAGCAACATCAATGTTAATCAAATACTGCCATTATATTATCTTGTACCTCACTATAGTAATGGAAAATTATATTGAAGAAAAAACATGAGAATTGTCAATCTGTTAGTTTTTTTTCAATCTAGTTCAAGTTACTGTACTTAGTTTATAAAGTGGAAATAGAACACCCATTTAACAAGTGATCAATCTGAATGTCAATTACGATGTAATAAAACCGTCTAGAGCAATAAATTGGTAGTACAGTTTTCTGTAGTGATTAAGAACGTCAGGAGAAATAAATTTGTATAGTCCAGTACTCTGTAGTGATTCATTCATGAAGATCAGTTGATAACAATGCAATAGCCTTTTGACGTATGAGCTGGCATACTCCTACTTTATTAGGCCACTATATTATACGAGTCATGTGCCAATAGAGAGGTCTTCAACAGACTACTCATAATATTATATACTACTACTGCTGCTAGAGTAGTATATGTGTAGGCTATATATGTATGAACTGAAGCAAAATGGCGCAATCGTTCATATATTATTTAGTGAGATTCAATTCATAATGTCATCATCAATATCATTCAATAATGATAATCATTAATAATAATGATAATCATTCATAATAAAGATAATCATTCATTCATTAATGTCAGCATTATTGGGAAGCATTGATGTATAAGGAATGATGACAATATTTGAAGGTACTCTTCCTATAGTCAGAGCTAATATCAAAGCTAATTTGAAACAATTTCGGCTACAATAATGCGTTTTTTCTAAAGCTGCATCAGTCTGAGATTGAATATGCTTGGTTCTAGCACGGAGGACAGACCACGTTATTCATTTTTTTCTGTGGCTCTAGGCATGATTCACAGTCCAAGGCCGCTAGGTAATTGCACCTAAAAAATTGGATAGAAAATTATCACTGCACTGTTGTAGAGACAATGGGATTAAAGGGTTTTGACTACGGAAGTTTAGTGTACTATTGAGGTCTTGTATTGCAGATGCGCTGAATATTTATCATAAACATTCATTTGAATTTAAACATCTTTGAAAACATTTATAGCTGAACATTTATTTGGTTTAACTTTTTATTTATTTTTTGTTTTCAATTTAAAGATTAATGATTTAATCTCAATACATTAATAAGAACAGTATCAATCTAATAATCGATCGAGGTGGAAAATTGAGTTTTTCTAGAGGCATGTTTGTAGGTGTGTTTTTAAATCCATTCTTTTGCACTATTCATTTAAACTCATCAATGTTTGTTTCCACTACGAACTGCTTGTTAATAATCACTTTTGAACAACTAAATTACGACATTTAGTCAGGTACCTGACTGCTATGTCGTAATTTAGTTGTTCGAAAGTGATTATTAATTTAAACTTTGAATTAAAAAAACTTTTGAAGTGGAAACACTTACGTTTTAGCAGTGACGGCGTTTCAGTCTGAATATGACCAGCAACAGGCAGCAACTTTGTCATTGCTAAAAAGTAAGTATTATTACTTATTACGCATCCACTAACCCTTACCCTATCATCACAACCTATTCCTCCACCTTCATCCCTTACCATACATAACCTTGACATGAGAGTAAATTTCTTCAGTCTGATGATGACCCACACCAGGTCTGAACGATCGTCACTACTAATAGTAAGTGCATTTTCACTTTATAAGTGTTTTTAAAATTCGACTATTTTCTCATAAAGTTCGCCATAAATTTTTCTCAGATCAAGGGGCATTTTAAACAAAAATAATGAACAATTTCCGAAGTACATTATTTTAAAATAATTCCGACTAGAAATTAGAAAATTGCACATTGCACGTTGGCCTATCGGATAAACATGTTTGCATGAGAATATTTTTGGTGATAAATATTTTGAATGACATTTGTAAAACAGATTGTGTTATTGGGAGAAATTGAATGGCGATTGATTCTCTTGTTGCACTTTCGAACTCTGACATTAAAAAAGAAGAATGCTGTGATAGTATGGGGATTCCCCAACACAGAGTTTACTTACTCAAGTGTTATCTTCTAGAGACGGCATCGTTTTTAGTTCGATTATTCTATCAAATAAAATTCCTGAGGTCACACTATCACACTAGTTCTCTCATATAGATAATACAGTTCGCGAATTTTTTTATACAATTATTTCGGGGTTTTCCTTGTACATATGCCAAAATTATTGATTCCAGATTAACTAGAACTCTGAATCATAATTTCAAAATTGTTGATTTAATTTTATTAGTTGTTGTTCTAGTAAACATCGTAAGGCAGACATCACTTCATTTGTATGGGCGACTTATTCAAATTAATAAAAACAATATAACAAATGTAGTCCCCTTTTTATTTGAAAACATTTAAAACTTTAAAACATTTCAACGATTAGTTTCGACCTACAGGTTTGGCCTCAATTTTAACTTGAAAATGGCCAAAGTAGATCGAAACTAGTCGTTGAAATGTTTTAAAGTCTTAAAATGTTTTAAATAAAAAGGGTACTACATGCTTTTATATTGTTTTTATTAATATTGTAAGGCAGATATTCTAAAAGTCTTGGCCAACACTAAACAAGCCCTTCTAAAATAATTACGATCTTCTATTTGAAATTAGAATATATACTGGGAGAGGAATAGTTCAGGATTCGATCAGTTTACTCTCCCTATCATTTCAATAACTGCTTGTACAAATGAATAAATAGAATAAAATTCAACAGATCAAAATAGAATTGTGAATAAATTCAACAGAAAACATAATTATATGAATAAATAGAATAAAATTCAATAGATCAAAATAAAATTGTGAATAAATTAAACAGAAAACATAATTATATGAATAAATAGAATAAAATTCCATAGATCAAAATAGAATTGTGAATAAATTCAACAGAAAACATATTCATACAGTAAGGATGTTGTATTAGAATTTAGAAAAAGATTAGATATAATTAAGTGATTCTCAAAATAGAGAATAATACAGAAATATATCCATTTATTCACCTCATGATGAACAAATCATAAAAATTATCCTATTGAACATCAAATTTAATGCTACGTTCTTCAGATCGCACTTCTGTCTTCAAACAATTTCAATATTTTAGCCTATCTTCCATTTAATTTTTTCAGGTTTTCTCATGTTATCAGGAAAAAGTCTGATGTAGACGTTATATTGATCTAGGAATCTAGGCTCTTATTATGTCTTTAAAGCAAAGCTCAACCATACGATTTTCCCATAGATTGTATTTTGTAATGTTAATCAATTGGATTTGTTGATTGAAGCAAAAGTTTTTTGTTTTTGAATTCCTCTGAGTATTTAACATGTAATGAGTGAGAAGTGTCTCAAATTCATGTTGTATTGACATTGGTTTTGAATCACTCAACAAAACAAATACAATAAATTTTAACAAATATAATCTAATCAAACTAGTTCAACTATAGTGTTGTTATCTTGAAAATTTAGAGTAAACGTAGTACGCCCTTGTCGTGTCTGACACCGCTAGTTACTATAGTGAGATTCAGTTTAAACTGTCAGCTTTCCTTATAAATGACATCAGTACTAACCATTCAATAAATACTGACTCACTGCTCACTGAGTCACTAAATGCAGATTCATTTTAAACTGTCATAATTCCCTCATAAATAACATCAAGCTCAAAATGCAATCGATACTGACAGTTTAAAGTGAATTATACCAAAGATTCTAGTTCAATAGACAAGTATTGTAATTATTGCTGATAAAATTCGAATACGCCCACATTTCAAGTATACACTCAATGTAAAGAGGAATTATCAATGCAAATAGATGAATGGGAGCTTATCTATCAATGCCAGGAATTGTAGATTTGTATTGGAAGAATATTGAATAGATCACTCTTCTTAGAAGATGAATAATGTGTTTCAATTTTTATGTTTGAATCTATGAATATCATCTATATATTATTTATTAATATTATATAAGATTATTATCATAAGTTCTTAATTTGATGGTATTATTTAGCTTGTTTTCAAATCCAAGATATAAAATGAATAATCAAATCAAATAATGTTTTATTGACCAAAAACAAAGCATTATAAGCAACTTACAATATCCATCCAAGATTTCAGATAACAATTACATGGTGAAAACATTAAAGTGAGGTTTAAAACTAATAGACATTGAAAAAAACAGTTTCTGGTACAGTACTACTTGCTGAATTATATGATACAATTCGCGTGCAAGTAGGGTCACAGCTTGAAAAAAATTGTAATGCTTCATTCACACACACATTCACGCAACTTTTAATCCAACAATAGAAATTAGTGCAAACTATTTAAATTTCCAGATTTCAGAAATTAAACGAAGAATCAGTGGACTTTCATTTTAAGGATGTTTGATTTGAAATCTTTAGAAAAATATTAATTTTCCATTATTCAAATATTATATTTAGCAATATTGAACTATACGGGTGATTGAACTCTTTCATACAATAATACTGTATTAGTGGGTCGTCAGTCACATTTACATGTTGACTCATATATTTTTTAGCCTGTAGTGACAGTTCACAGCCAGCATTCCTTGTAAATAATACTATCTCTCTCCATTCAACCAATGCTGTCAGTTTGAAGTGACAGTGAACAAGGAAAAATGAACTGATATGCTTGCAAAATTTGAACAAAATTCTCGGAATTGAAAAAAATGGCACAACTGATACAAAAACCAGTTGATGATAGGCGTATGTGGACGAGAGAAAATAGAAGTAGAAGAAGAAGAATATTGATAGAGAGAATATGATGATGTGGGGCGGAAAGGAGAGAGAGTGAGTGGGATTGTGAAGAGAGCAGAGTTGGAGAGAGCGAAGAATAATGTCTTCAATGAAGTAACTTAAATGGGAGATAGAGAGAAAAAGAGAATTGTTGTGAGGATAGATTATTGGAGAGAAACAGAGCAAAAAGAGTTGATCGATTAATTGCCTTTATTAAGTGTGGATTTAGGACTCTAGATCCTCTCTTTCACACAAGAACTCAACCCTGAAGAAGAGAGAATCATAAAGTCTAGAGTGAAATCTCAAAGAGAAAGAGCCAACGATGAAGAGAGACTAGAAATAGAATAACATTATGAAGATTGACGGTCAAGGTTGAACAATGATATACAGAGTAGGCTAGCTCAAATTGCAATAATGTGAGCTAGATTTTGAGCATGAACAGGAAATTTAGTTTGCTGGAACAATATTTTTTATTAATTTTTGCTACGGCTGAACAATTTTTCTTAAACTTTTTCTTAACAAATATTATGAGCTTAGCAATTGTATTTACTATGATGACTTTAAAATTGTAAGGTAATTGAATTCATGATTTAGTTATTGGAGTTTGTTGAAAATAAACAATTTATTGGTATTATATTGATGGACTATTCTATCACTTCACCAATTATAACTATCCTTAATGTATCTGTTAAGATATAGAATAACTATGGTATTATGATTAGCTATTATTTATATATGATGTATGGCTATTCTATGATTGAAACTCCTATAATCTGTATGCCTACAGAATACAGATTATATTAATAGGTATCTATTAAACTTTTATATCTCTACCAACAACTTAATTTTTTTTTTTTATTATTACTTTCATTAAAACTAGTCACTAGGACTAACCATTAATTTTGTTCTCTTATTTCTTATCCTAAAATATTAATTTTTATTTCTAAAGTCTTCCAGTGAAGCCTACAGTTCTAATCTATAATTCTTCTACTTTAAATTCTTTCGCTACACATTTATTTAATTTATACTTATTTCACTTCACTAACACTACACCAACTCGAAGAGCTTTGTTCTCTTCAACCTCCTTGTGAGTTCAGTGCTGTCTAGGAGTTGGATGACTTCGGTGTTGTCGTGTTGATGAAGACGTGACTCATGATGGGCTGCACATCGTCTTATTTCATGGTCACATAGGGGATGTGTAGATCTCGGTGCAAATCGCTTCCTTATGTACCAGGGCGCATTCACCATGTTCCGCAGTACTTTGTTTTGGAATGTTTGAATCTGATTGATGTTAGATGTTCTAGAGCAGCCCCAAAGCTGAATTCCATACGTCCAGACGGTTTTAGAATTTGTTTATAAATCAATATTTTGTTGTCCAATGAGAGTTGTGATTGTCTGCCCAACAGCCAATAGATTTTACTGTATTTCAGTCCCAGCTCACTCTTTTCATCTTGATATGCTCTTTCCATTTCAACTTGGCGTCAAGAGTCATTCCAAGGTATTTTGCTGTGTTGCTGTGTGGTACTACATTCCCTTTAGATTTATACGAATCGGATCATTGATATTTTTGTTTGTGAAGTTGATATGAATGGACTTCATCTCATTCAATCGGATTCTCCATTTCTTTGTCCAGTTACTGAATTTGTTGCTAGCATTCTGTAGTTTTGTGGCTGCTTCTTGTACTGTTTCCCCTTCTGCCAGTATTGCAGTATCATCAGCAAAAGTAGCAATGGTCACTGCATCCAATTCAGGAAGATCGCTTGTGTACAGCACATAAAGAACTGGTCCAAGAACACTACCTTGTGGAACTCCAGCCCTTATTTCCTTTAATTCAGAGACGTCATCACCTTGTTTTACTCTGAACAATCTCTTAGTGATATATGATTTTAAAGTTTTACAAGTGGAGGGGAAGATTTTATGAAGTTTATTGATCAGTCCTTAATGCCACACTTTGTCAAATGCCTGTGCCACATCAAGGAAGATTGCTGAGCATATACATTTTTCCTCTAATGAATTCTCTATTACATTAGTGATTCTATGTACTTGGTCCAGGGTTGAGTGCTTCTGTCTGAAACCAAATTGATGGGCTGGTATCAGATTCCTGCTACTTATGATGGGAGCCAATCTCTTCATTAGCAATTTCTCAAAAAGCTTTGAAATTACAGGTAGAAGAGATATTGGGTGGTACGATTCTGCTTCTTGAGGACATTTCCCAGGCTTTTGCAGAATAATGACTTCTGCCACCTTCCAAATTGAAGGAAAATGCTGTAATCGGAGTGATGCATTGAATAAATATGTTAGCATGATAATACCTTTCCTTGGAAGTTTCTTCAAGATTTCACCTGTAATCAGATCAAACCCAGGTGCTTTTTTGGTATTCAGATTATTTTTTATTTCTTCTTGAACCTCATTTATAGAAACTAGATCAATCTCTGTATCTAAATCATCTATTATATCTTCTTCAGGATCAATTTCAGATTGAATGTTGTTTGGCTGAAAGATTTCTTCTAGATGATTGGCAAATATATCTGCCTTTTCTCTGTTATTTCTTGCCCAAGTACCATCTGGTTATCTGATTGGAGGGGATTGTGATATTGGTCGCTTGATTCTTTTTGTTGCTTTCCATAATGAATAATCTGTACTGGCATCAGCTGTCAAATTTTGAAGGTAGTTATTAATGGACTCCTCAGTTAGTTTTGTTAGGTATTCAATATATTTTTGTCAGCAGGATCACGAGTTTGTTGCCATCTTCTTCTTGCCCTTCGTTTCTCTAAAACAAGTTGTCGAATCTCCAGTGGGTAATTGCATCCTTTTGTTTTCCTGGTGTATTGTCTAGTGTTTTTCCAGGCTGATTTCTGGATTTGCCACATGAAATTTTCTGCGGCTTCATCTAACTGCTCAGCTGTTCTAAGTGGAATATTCAAGTTGATTTCATTCTCCAAACCTTTGAAAGCTTCCCAGTCTGTTGCTCTGTTGACTAACATTGGTCTGTCTTCTTTCTTTATTATTCGTTCACTGAGTGTGAGAATTACAGCTGAATGATCAGAATCCAGGTCAAAGCTCTCTTCAATGTCAATAAAAATTACTGGATATTCTCTTTGTTATGAAGAAATCTAGAAGATCTGGAGTCTTATTCAAATCTGTTGGCCAATAAGTAGGTGTCCCTGTTGAATGGAATTCGCAGGCCCAGCTCCTGGATAGCCTCTCTGAGTTCTTTTCCTTTGGTAGTTGTGAGTCTTGAACCCCAATCCTTATGCTTGGCATTAAAATCTCCACCCATTATGAATCTATCTCCAAGCTGATGAAGAATACTTGTATAATCATTTTTCTTTAAATTGTAACGTGGTGGGAAATATGCAGCTCCAACAAGTATTTTCTGGTTGATAGACTCAACAACTTAAATATTAGCATATTTTAAATAATTTATAAATTTCATGATAGGCCTACAAGTATCTTACTCGTATTTTTAAGCAGGGGTGACCAGCCCCCCTCAAGCTCAATGACCCTCCCCCCAAAATATCTGAAGTTTAGTACCAGAATTTGACCCCCCCCCTAAGAATTTCAAATGCTTCTTCTCCCTCCTCCATGGGCATTCCAGTAATAAGTATTATCCTTAATACCTCTTTATACAAATTATTACTAAATTCATTTATACATTCAACTCATTTATACAGATACAAATAATCATGTTATAATTCTTTTAGAATGAACAACAGGCTCAGCTCAAAATTGTCATTCTTTATGAGTATTATTTGAATAATAATACCAGGCTATGTGTGATATTATATATAATAAAATAAATAATAAAAAATATAAATCTGAGCATCCTTTTAAATTATTTCGTCACGACATAAAAGGGTACTCAGATTTATATTTTTATTATTTTAAATAATAAAATATTATGTTTGTTATATTTTAATGATAATATCATTAATTATTCTCACGTTTTCTATTTATTATTAGCTGGCCGGGTTAGTCTAGTAGTAAGGAGCTCTACAAACTTCGGTCTGTTAGCATCGCCGGGTTCGTGGGTTCGAATCCCGCACGATGGCATGGATGTTTGATCATCTCATTAATTCACCAATTCACTTTCCATTTCCCACGCACAAGAAAAAAGGCCATGTGGGTGACATCCGTAATAAAAAATTATAATTTTATAAATAATGATAAATCACATGAAATTGAATAGAGAATGAATAAACGATGCCTATTAATGGAAGAATGTCGAGAAAAATGTCTCTGATTGATGAATGTAACAATCTCAGCTTCATTAATTGGTCTCAGATTGCTAATCATTAAACAAACAACAATGGACATTCTTTAAATTCTCCACTTAAATACTAGTGCTCGAGGCCTCACTTTCGGATTTCACTTCACCAATAATGAAAAATGATTATCTAAATCTTGTTATACCATAAAGCTGCAACTCTGTAAGTAGCTCCAACGTTCTACAAAAAATATTGAGATGAAATAATTACACAATTTCTGCCGATCGACGTCATAATATTTGAATAAGTACGAATTTCATCGACAAAACCGGTACTGTAATGGATATCAGTGTGAGGCCATATTATGCTAATTACAATGTAGAGGCTCCACCAATAGGATGCTGAAGCCTTCACCTGTTAACCAATCCAGTGGAAGAATCGTTCACGGATTGGTTGGTTCAGGTTATAATTATTATTTAGCTTGACCTGGCTTGTTGAGGTCACTGTTATTATTTTTCCAGGATGAAAGATGAGGGTATTATTTGATTATTGAAGTACTCATACATAAAACCTTTTTTGGTTATTGAAATATGTTCTGCTAGAATGAAACCATATGAGAAAATAATTTTTGGAAATTCAAGGTCATCATTGAACAGAAAATACTCTTCAACGTAGCGCAAACTAAAAAAAATAACACTAAACCTTGTTGGATCACAATAAATCCTTACTCAACAGTATTATTTATAGTAGTTTAACTACAGGAGAATATTTAGGAACTCCTTCTTTTCTTTACTCCAATCATCACATACAATCTATGTTAATATTGATAAATGCTCAAATATCTTTTCATATTAATGGGTCACTAGTCACTACTATAGCCTATCAAGTTTGGACTTATAGCCTATAGGGCGATAATGTAGGTAAAACGTATTGTTTCCAAGATTTGAGCGCACTAATACATAAAACCTTTTTTGGTTATTGAAATATGTTCTGCTAGAATGAAACCATATGAGAAAATAATTTTTGGAAATTCAAGGTCATCATTGAACAGAAAATACTCTTCAACGTAGCGCAAACTATAAAAAATAACACTAAATCCTGTTGGATCACAATAAATCCTTACTCAACTGTATTATTCATAGTAGTTTAACTACAGGAGAATATTTAGGAACTCCTTCTTTTCTTTACTCCAATCATCACATACAATCTATGTTAATATTGATAAATGCTCAAATATCTTCTCGTATTAATGAGTCACTACTATAGCCTATCCAGCTTGGACTTATAGCCTATAGGGCGATAATGTAGGTAAAACGTATTGTTTCCAAGATTTGAGCGCTTACGCAAAAACAAGAACAAAAATCAAATTTTAAACCACTCTATTTGATGACTTTCGAGATTTTCCCCTTTTGCAAATTAAAAAATTGTGTTTCAAACAAAATAAAATTCCCTCTAAATAACTTTGTTGACTGATCTATTGTTGCAAAAGTGAAGCCTTCCACTAAAACACTAAAACTGCTCCAGCAATTGAAGGAGAATCTATAAAATAGTGATATGATACTAGTAATTGAAAGAATTTTCACAAGGACTGATGAGTTTTAATAATGATTAAATACCACGAGAATCAATCATAGTAGGATTGTTTGAAAAGAAGGCTTCTCTGATCGGTTCTCATGCCATTTAATCACGGTTAAAAATCAAAAGGCGTTTGTGCAACCGAGCCCTTCGCTCTACAAGCCTATAATCAGTTTTTTATTCACCGTTAATAAAAGAGTAAAGGTTCAAAAAACCTGGGAGCAAATCGGGTTTTTCCATAGCCAATCATGGATAGATGGCCAACTATAGATTACCATGGTTTTTCAAAAAAATTATAACTTTCAAAAGCAAACATTTCTAGAACTATGAGAGATATCCAAAAATGTTACTGGGCAGAGCTGGATTATTAATTTATGCAATTTTGATCGCAAATTGAACTATGTCATTGATTTTCCACTGCGTTCAATAGAAAGGCTGACAGAATATCACCGGCATTTTTAGCGAGTTATCCAGTTCTGGGGGCTCACTAGTAATAGGAATAAGTGAATTATCTATACTGTATCCTATTATATTAAGCGAACAATTTCTGTATAATTTATATATCTGGCTATTTTTATATAAGATGGTTATTTATGTTCAACGGATCTCGAAAACGGCTCTAACGATTTTCACGAAATTTGGAAGATAGTAGGTTTATGATATAAAAATTCGATTGCACTAGGTATCATCCCTGGGAAATCTCGCAGAAGGACATGAAAAGGATAATTCATCCTTGGAAAAACAGATGATAATTTCGTCGTCTGTCGATAACAGAACATGCGTGTGCCTGTGTGTGAGATCAGCTGTGTAATCAATTAGCTTACCGTATCTCGCGAGAAATCTAGAAATTTTAATAGACTCGATCAAAATAATCTGATTTGTTGACATGACAAATAGTATATCATAATAAATAGTCAAAGTTAATAATTATTTTACAGTTTTAAGTGATTAGTGAGTGTTATTTTGTTATTTAATTTGGTTTGTAAACAATCTAAATTAGAACTTTTCTGTTTTTAAATATTTAGACTGAAAATTGAACCTGAATTCAAGTGTATGGAACATAACCTAGGTACATTTTGGACCATTTATAGTGTATAAATCGAAATTTGGGGAAGAAACAGTTTTGGGCTGTGCCTGTTAGTCCTTCCCCAATCATTTTGAAGAATTGTGTTCTGTTTATCAATAAATAAATAACGAGCGAAGCTCGGTGCCCCGATATTAATAAATTAATATACTACTGTATTAGATGTATAGTATTAAATATACTATATATATAATGAATATGTAAGTATAGATAGATGAAGTTGGGCGGGTTGCCTATATACTGCACGTAGGGCTGATATCGAAGTGCGTAGTTGACCTTGGAATGAAACTGCAGTCATAGTTTTAGTAGCCTATTTTCAGATTCCAGTTTTATGCGCCTGGAAGTCCCGAGAGCTTCTCGGAATTAAATCCTATTTTCCTTGTTGCCGATTCATCCTTTACGCCTATCCAGATTTTTTGTCGAATTCGGCACGTGATTGTTGAATGTATGTGTTTTGATTATAATAATTTGGCAGGCAGAGTTTTATTGTGTGAGATACACATAAAACTGTCAGCATTTGTTTAATGAGAAGCTATTGTGTTAACAGTATAGTTTGAAGTGGATATCACCAGGGAATTTATTTATTCATTATTGGAAAAAAGTCTTGTAGGCTAAGTCTTTTTGGATTTCTGAAAAGTGGTTTGTTGTTCATTGAGATGGATAACTCGTAGTCCAAATCCCTGCTAGAATAGAAGGACCACTTATGTGTCCTCCAACAAATTAATTTTATTCATATCATCAAAGAAAAATGTTTTTCCTCATGGACTATGGAGACGTGCACTTAAGGCTGTTCAGTACACTTTTTTATTTAAATTAGACAATCTTTTTTAATATAATTGTTAAGATCATTATAGGAGTGACTAAAATAAGTTTCACATCGTTGTTCTTGCCATTTTATAAAAGTATCTCCCATAAGTTAAATTCAGTTTAACAACTCCATTATTCACTAATACAATCAATTAACTGTATTATTCATCCGAAATTATATGATGTGGAGACTGGTGTACAGTATCTAGTTTCTATTCCAAAAGTAATTTCCCAAACTTCCAAAAAACTACAGATTTTCCTTTGGTAATTTATTACACTAATGTATAATTTCCTCATATAACTGAATCATTTGCATGAAGATACAAGGTGCGGCAGAAAGGATGAACGGTTTTCAAAAAAGTAATATGTCGTTACCTATGCATAAAAAACATTTATTTACAGAACAATATTCACATTATTTTACAATTTTAGAAAATTAATGTTTGAAAACAATATCTGACAGGTGACGGCCGTTTTCAGCAATGCACTTTACAAGCCGCTCTCGGAAGTTGGATTGTACTCTTTCTAACATTGCCCTGCCAATTTGTTCGACTTCCTCACGAATTGCTCCCTTTAGTTCTTGAAGTGTACGTGGTTTATGCTGGTAAACACGTGACTTCAGGAAACCCCACAAGAAGTAGTCGCACATGGACAGGTTTGGAGAACGAGGAGGCCATTCAATGTCACCAAACCAAGAAATGATGCGACCAGGAAAAACAGCCCGAATTGCTTCCATTGAATTTCTTGCTGTGTGAGCTGTCGCCCCGTTCTGCTGAAACCATACTTGCCGGATAGAAATACGTTTCCTTCTTAATTCAGGAAGGAAGAATTCAGTGAACATCTGTCTATAACGTTCTGAGGTTACAGTTACAGTGGTCCGTTGTCGTCTTCAAAAAAGTATGGACCAATAACAAATATACTGATCACAGCACACCAAACTGTCACCTTGGGACTCTCATTAATGGTCTCTCATGCATTAATTTTGGATTTTCATCTGACCAATAACGATAGTTCTGCTGATTAACGGTACCATTCAAATGAAAATGTGCTTCATCTGTCGTAAACAAAATGATGTTTTCATTTTGGTCAAATATGGCCTCCATTTCACGAGCAAAATTCAGCCATTTTACATAATCGCCAGGATTCAATTGTTGAACCATGGCCATTTTGTAGGGATGAAATCCTAGATCTTTATGTAAAATACGCCTTACTAACCGATCACTGATGTTCAGTTCAGAAGAATGTCTCCTAGCAGATCGATTAGGACTACGGAGTATGGCTTGCCGAACTCTTTCCACATTTTATGGAGTGCGTACAGTGCGATGAGCCCCTGGTGGTCGTTTATTCATTACTGTTCCTACTGAACGAAATGATTTCACCCAACGTAAAATGGTGTTACGAGTGGGTACATTTTCATTTCTCGCAAGATTGAAATGACGACGAAACTCGCGCTGAACTGCAATGATACTCTCATTATTACGCACAAAACTGTCGTAAGTAAACACACGATGTTGCACATTCCACGAATCCATGATGCCGATTAAACAATGACTAGAAAAAATGGTATGATCTACCGAACACATGTTCACTTCAGCTGGCCCAATCCGACTACCCAAATCAGAATACTATCTGTTCTAAAAACATCCACACCCGCACCCAGTATATTGTCGATGTACCTGAGATTGATAAAGGTGTAATAGTCCAAACTAGTCTCTCGATACTCCAATCAATTAATGGTGATTGTTAGTTTTGAATTCCATTCAGTAAAAGTTCTGATTAACGAATTGAAACATGTTAGAATTAGATTTGATTTAAAATTACAAAAAATTTCGAGTCATGAATCCATAACTCGTTAATGAAGCAACAAGAATGTTCAGAAGTAATAAAAGCCCGAACTCTAATAAACAATCCATGATTAAAGATAGGTAGTTGTAGTAGAAGAGTAAAACAGGTGAAGTTTATACGTCTATCATATTTATTATGACATAATTTCACAATGTTTAGTAATCATTGAAGATAAAAGTTTAATCAACAAAAAGTACATGTCATGAGTTTAAGTACTTAAAACATGAAGTTGAAGATAAATGCATTTTTACTTGAAGACTGACAAGTTTTCAAGAATATTATCTACCAAATTATTTTGAAGAAAACATTGCTGACCTTATCTTGCCTTTGAGTCAATCACCGTCAAAATTCTCAAGACTTACCAAAATTTATTGCAATTTTTTCCCCTCACATTACATTCATGATAGGTTTTACAAATTGAAATAATCATTGTACATATCATCTTATATCTATCATACATGAAGTAAGAATCTATTAAGATTTTCCTTCTATAATAATTGTAATAATAGTAATTTTCCTAAATCTGTTTGAACTGTAAATATTTATTTCACAAATCTCACAATAAATACAAAATTAATAGATTAAATTACTGTTTAATTAAAGTTTAAAGCATTCAATAAAGAGATGGATTGAACATTGCTATATCTCTCCTTCAAATTCATTCAACTATCTTAAAAACCTATTGTTAGTTACGAATGCTGTTGAATAATAAGTCAAATAACAAAAATTGTTTGATATCACTTTCTCGAAATTAATTAATTTCAAAAATGTTCAATTAGTCCAAAAAATAGATAATATTCTCTTTCAAATCTATATATGATTCACCAAAACATATCGGTACTATTGTTAAGATTAGATACAAATTCCCCATTGATAAAATGAATACAGAAGTGTTCTTTAAGTGACCCCTAACGATTGAATTATTCGCATGCCAATTCTATTCAATCTACAAAAAATAAATTCGTGTTCTTCTTTAGCTTCAATCATTTGATTGGTAGGCAACTTTCCTTCGTTTTCTGTCCAGAGCTGTACTTTTCAGCTGGATGTAGCTCTGGATCCCGGTCTGGATAGGTTATGTTATGCGTGTTAAGTCCGTGAATTTTTTATATATCAAACAAAATTGTTTTATTTTGTATATACATATTTTTCAGACACGTAAATAAACAAGCATTCCCATTATCACTCAATTTATAATAATTATTTGTCCGATAAATCATTTATAGTTTCAAATTAATGAATTGTATATCAGATTCCAGTGCAGTGAGCGGAAAAATGATGTTAAGAAGATTGAAGCTAAAATAAAAAAAGATTAAAATAATGTAGATAAGGTTACACTTAGTCCGAAATAGGTTAATTAATATATTTTTAGCGAATATGCCAGCTCTTGCTAACACAATTAACAAATGTACTCCTAAAAAATTTCAAATACTTAAGAATTTTATATTTCATCTTCTTCGCTCGTCCATATTTCTCTAAATGTTTTATTAGTAACTAGGTGGAAAACCGTATCTTTCTTTAATTCAATTCAGTTTATCTGCATTATTAACTGATAAATACAATCAATAAATTGTATTATTCACCTGAAATTATATGATGTGGAGACTGGTGTACAGTATCAAGGTTTTATTCCAAAACCAGGAGTAACCCGTGCACCACAAGGGTCTAATTAAAAACTTGAAAACCTGGCCTACTGAAATCTTGGAGAATTTTAAATAGGCCTATAACCATCCTCCGTAAATCATGAATCTATATGCAAAATTTCAAGTTAATCAGTCCAGTAGTTCAGACGTGATGATGCGTCATTCGTGAATTTCCTATCCTGTACGTGTATAAGCCAGTTCTTTCCTTTAATATATTATAGATTATTCTTTCAGTCCAGTGGATTTTTATCAATCTGAAGTAATGAATAAAACAACAACTGAACTAGCGGAGCTAAGTTCTAAATTTAGACTTGATTTTCTATCGTATGTTTTACAAAAACTGGAGAACTCTTCGACCAATCGACTTCTTCAGTATTGTTTTGTGGCGGGCAGTGTGATTCTGATATTATTTTTAATTCAATGATAATTTTTTGTTGATTTAATTTAATTGATTTCGATTTGATTCGTCCATATTCTCCAGAATGATATTTTTTCCAGACCACTGAATAGGAGGCAACACCTGTACTTCAGTTGAGATCTTTCGCGTTCTGTGGTCTTCCTCATATTCTCTATTTTCCGTTTCAAGCATCAATGAAACGGAAACTTTTGCACATCCGAATGCATTTGCAAAAGAACCAGAGCTGGCTTTATTGAAGTGGCAATTCGATTGTTGCAAAAAAATATTATTTCGGTTTTGGTCCGCCGATAATAGCTTCGTAAGATAAGACGGTTGTCATGACAACCAGCCGTAAACGATCTCTGATTGGTCTAGAGACGACTGCGGTATTTCAAGGTCCTTGAAAACAGAGAATATTCTAGCTCACTCTTATCAATCAGTTTCAAGTTTCAACTTCTCTTTCAATCAATCCTCTCATCGTCTCTTTCACTTACTTCTTCCAATTACATATCAACAAACTATTCATTCTGCTATTTCTCTCTCAATTCTTTTCCTTTCTCGCTCATTATATTGTATCCCTGACTGTTTTTCTCTCACCGTCCCATTTTCTCTAGCTTCCTCTCGATTGTATTTTGTTGTATTGTTTCCTATTTTTGAACCAGTCTTTTCTTCCCCAATTTCAACCTTTTGTCTCCCATTTTTTCTCTTCCTCTCAATTGTATTTTTTTATCTCTTATTGATCAACGTGTTGTCTCTTTATTTCCTATCTTATTTTCTCCTGTTTTTTCTTTCTTTCTCTTAATTCTATTTTGTTATAATATAATTTCCTTGGCCGATTGTTCCTCTCCCGATGAATATTTTGAATATTCATCATGAATATTACTCATGAATATTTTTGGCATATTGATAGATTTATTCAATGTACTTCCTCTCTAACTGAATATCACATCCTTTCTTCTCTTGAATTCCTCTCTATCTATATTTCTGAATCAAATTTACGTCATTTTCACTTCCATTCGTATGATAGTTTCTTGCCGGGAAATGAACTAAATTTTGGCACAACTGATAACGCTATTCGCAGTTTAAAAATGGAAGTTGCATATCACGTAAAACCCCAAGATTGCTATGAAAGTCATTCAAATTTATAAATACTCATTAATTATCTACTCTTTGAAAAACTCATGAATATTCTTGTTCAAATGTTTGGCCCATCTCATATTCCCACGTTTCGGATTTTCAGCAATATTACTATTTCATTTATTGTTTTCCGGCCGAAGGTTTTAGTCTAAGTCGTATCAATATTTTTCAATCTGAATTAATTATTACCTAATGTGGAATAATTTTCCTAATTCCCAGATAAGTACATATTTTACTAGTACAGTATAAATGAGTTCAAATATAAAACCATTTGATAGATTCTCATCCAAATAATTTGACAAACAATAATTCTATACATATCCTCAGATTTTGAGTAACTCATATTTCATTCACAATGAAACTTATTATTCATTCATCAACGTTCAATTAAGACTGTTCCGGAGAAATTGGTATGGACTTTTACCTTCATTAGGTACCTACATTTACCTCCAGCGTGTCACACAAAGATTTTCAGCCTTAGCTATAAATTTACCACTGGCTTCCAGTTTTGTTTTAGTTATCTCTTGCGTGTATTGTTGGGAATAGCTAAGAAGTTTGTGACTAAAAACACTGGTGAGTGTTTAATCAATTTTTTTTAAATTTTCTCCTGAAATTTCCTCAATTGTTTATTATACTCAAGTGTGTATTTCAAATTGAGGAATATCCAATAAATTGTAAATAAATAAGACCATTAATTTCTTCTTTTTCTTGTTCCTCCTCTTTTTGGTAGAGAGTTAGTGGGGAGGATATTTTTAATATTCTTTCCGAAGAATGGACATTGTTATGTCCAAAGCTCCGCCAATTTATGTAGATGCATAACAATATAATTATTATCTTTAGTTATTATATTACAAATTGCTTTTTCATATCATATACAGTTCAATAATTATTTTCTTAGTCTATATCATGTAAATTCATCTATAATTTTGCTGTATTGTAAGCTATTGTATATAAGTGTATAAGACAGTATATATTGTAATCTACATAAATAAAGTACTCAATCAATCAATCAATCTTCCAATTCCCATCTTTGATCCCCTTTCTATACTCCTGCCTTTCACACTCATCCATATTTCTCAGTTTAAACATGTAATTGTTAGGAAAAGGTAATTAAAATTGAAGAATTAAATAAATGGATAAAATAAAAAAAGCATGACTATATGAACAAATATCTCATTTAGGACTTGTTTATTCAAATTCAACCATAAAGCTTGTTTTCCATTTTTAGAGAACTAAAAAGCGTGTTTGAACTCTGTTTCATGGGAGTCCATGCACGATAGATACAAAACAGTGCGGGAGGGGGAGTAACGTGAAGACTATTGTGATTGTGGAAACCCTCAAAAACAATACAAAATAACTCTCTCCATAAAATAGTCCAGTCTAAATCATAAATAAAGTGGTATGAATAATGAAGTAGCCTATTGTAATGTGAATCATACATTCAACTAACATGTACATAACAAATGTTTGTGGAAAGAAAATATTTTGCTCAATGTATACAATAGGTTAGAACTAATTCATACTATTTTTAAAGTACAGTATTAAAACTTGAAATAGAACAGAACAAGAAACGTAATAAAACGCAAGTCAACAGGTGTGCTCAGTTTAGGTATTTACGTCAATAAATGTTGCATAAACAACATCTACTGTAAATTGCTATTTCTAGACTAACTTTTTCGCAGAGAATAATAGAGGTAAACTCTTCCCAAACTTCAATGAGGTCTCTAACGATTTTTCATTTATTTGTCGTTAATCAAAATGAATAATTTCA